>NW_027532163.1:5587802-5851319 GCF_008692635.1 Crocuta crocuta
ACTTTATTCCCTGGGACGTCTAGGAAATCGAGTAGAGTGGATAATTCATGAATACCTGGAGTGGGCTGGCATTAAGAGTCATTACAGCCATACTTTAATTTATATTTATAACCATGTTTATTTATATCTTGTAAGTCTATACTTATATGTTACCTTAATTCATATTTATAATTATCTTATAAAATTTAAGTATACATTTATAGTTTTATATAACTTATATTTATATCAATATCTATTTATATACCTTAACTTATATTTATAATTCATCTCACAAAGTGTGCTATCAGTAATCTCCCTGCCTTTCACAAAGACTACAAGGCAGGCATTTTGAGGTGTGGAACTCAGTCTCAGGATTAAGAGGCTGGCCAGTCCACAAGCTAGCAATGGCCAAGGTGAGAGTTGACTCTTCTGGCTTCTTTTAGTTTTAACATATTATCACTCTATGGCATTCTTCATATGTACAAAGAGAGTATCACAAAGTTACAAAGCCAAATGAAAGCCATATCTCCACCTCATAGGAAGAGATGAGAAATCAGAGAGTTCAAGCTCCTGGACATCAGCAACCCTCTTTTTTCTCTGTCTTCCAAAAGAACCTAAAGGCACAGAAGGATGTTTAGGGGGTGGAGGGGCCCCTGGGTGGCTTAATCAGTTAAGTGTCCAACTGCAGCTGAGGTCATGGTCTCACGGTTCATGAGCTGGAGCCCCATGTCAGGCTCTGTGCTGACAGCTCAGAGCCTGGAGACTGCTTCGGATTCTGTGTCTCCCTCTCTCTCTCTGCACCTCCCCCTTCTCTCTCAAAAAATGAATAAACATTTTTAAAAAGTCTTTAAAAAAGGATGCTTAGGAGGTGGAGCCCTGGAGTTAGACAGGCCTGGGTTTTATACCTTAGCTTCACTACTTACTTGTGGTGGGACCATGGATACGTTTACTCAACTTCTCTGAGTCTTAGTTTCTTTTTTCACATAATAGTGTTTGCCTCATAGGGTTATTCATTCATTTAGCAAAGATTTACTGATCACTTACATGTCAAAACTCTGCTAGACACTGAGGATTCAGTAGTGAATGAGGGGGTAAAAGAAATCTTTCCTTCCTGGAGGTAGTGGGTTGTGGTTAGAATTAAATGAGATAATACATTGAAAGTGATTTGCATGGTGCCTGGAACATAGTGGGTATGCAATAAACGTTTTTTGGCAAAATGAATAAAAAGTCTATAAACAGCCATAGGTGATGATACTTGCCTTTAACCTTAAGTATATCTATAAAGATAGTAAATGTAACATTAACAAAACCTTCACTTTTCTAAGAATCAGTCTATTCCCATGAGAACTATTCCAAACAATGTATTTAACTCTAGTAGTTGGGATTTATAATTTAAAGTGCTTTGGTTGCAAACCTCAGAATTAAAAACAAACAAACAAAAGAATCAAGTTGATTCGCGTTAAACAGAAGAGCAGAAGAATATTAGTGGAGGTCAGGCGAGATTGCTGAATGAGGAGCGAAAGTACGAGAGGGTTCCAATCACAATTCAGATTTCTGTAGGTTTCCCCAGGGTTCGGTGCTAGCCCCTGGGTAATGAGCAGAGAGTGAGGCTTTTGCTTTCTGGCTCCTTGAAGTTTGTTTGTTTGTTTATCTTATCTATTTATGCACCTATTTAGAGGGGGAGGGGTAAAGAAAGAGGGAAAGAGAATCCCAAGCAGGCTCCATGGTGTCCTCCTGGAGAGACTGACCGGAGGGCTTGAAGCCATGAACCGTGAAATCATGGTCAGAGCCGAAACCAAGAGCTGGACACTTAACTGACTGAGCCACCCAGGTGCATCCCTCCTACCCACTTTTTTTTGTTTTGTTTTAAGTTTGCTTTCTGGCTCTTGGCTTGCACCTAAGGGGGAAGGGATAATTTGTAAAGGAAATTTTCTTGTTGTTCAGTCAAGAAACAACACATGAAAGCTATAAGGTCTTCATAGTAGTTGGAGGATCTTGTCCTCAGCATAATGTGCCTGACATTAAGGAGACAAATGGGGCCCTCTTTTCCAAATAAGCAGGGGGAATTCTACCACCCAGTGGTATCCTCTAGGATTCCAGAAATTGAAAAAAATGCTTATCTTTTATTATTAGTGCCTTTAAAATTTAAATGTATATAATAAAGCACTAAATACATTATATGAAACCTTACCTCTGACATTATTTACCAAAGGTGAGCTCTCCCTCTTGGTCTGTGCACCACATTGACATTTGGAACTATGCACTCATTGCCTTTTATGAAAGTGATTGAACAATTCTAGAAACAGGTATATGGAGCATAGCTGATCAGCATCTTCTGTGAGTCCAGTGGTGTGCTGGCTCTGGGTATACGGAAAGATGTGTTACATTGCATTTTGTAATTGCATATATTTGCTATCCCTGAGAATTCACTTATGTGTCTCTGCCAATAAACATTAGTCTTTTCATTTAAAAAAATTCAAATAATATATGTAGAAATAATGTAAGGGAAGTGCATAGTTCAACCCTTATACATAATTGGTAGTCAATAAACAGCAATTTGTAGGAGCATTCAATACCCCAGACTTCCTGGATAGTTTTGTAAAACCAAAAGTGTCCTTGGGAACAAAGTTGTAAGAGAATTCTAGGCAAGATTCAAATTCCGGAGAGGGAGTGTCCAACATCCTGCCCTGGGCTCTTTGCCAGCCCCTCGGTGATGTAGGCAAGTGGTGCTTCTACACTGGTTTCTTAGTGCGTATCCAACGGGTACCTTTAATCCAATGTAAATGCCATGAGGGAGGGGCCATGTTTCTTTTTATTCAACATAGTACCCTTCACTGAGCACGGTTCCTAGCACATGGTATGGCACGTAAGAAATATTTGTTGAAGAAATGACCAAATTGGGAAGCCCTAGATAGAGGCCAAAGGGAAATGAGTAAGCTCCTTGCTTGAGAGGCTATCATTAGTGCATAATTTTCAAAAGCAATCCTAGAATGGGCAAGATGTTTAATCTCTGTCATGAAATGTAACCTTTGGATGGAAGACAAGCAACCACAGTGTGACTTCTCAGAGTGCCCTGCAGCTTTGAACACCGCCTGGGCCTCTCTCTCATGTGGCTGATGAGAGCCAACATGCAAAGGCATTTTGTATGTTAAAGTGAACCACATTTAGTCAATGATGTTTGCAATGACTAATGAGTCCTGGCTAAGCAGAAGCCAGGAAGCAGTGGCCTACACTACAGAAAATATCAACACAGAGAATCCTCGCTTGGAATACTGGTTGCAAAAGTTCAGCAACAAACTGCGGTGTGATTTTCCTAACAGTTGTAATGGTGCATTCTAGAAAGATGGTAAGCTTTATGCATTGTGTGAGCCATTTGGGCGGAGGGATGGTTAGGGGCTATAAATTTTTGTTGTTGTTTTATATTATAACTATGGCAACAAGTTTGCAAATACTATGCTTTATTTTGGTTCAGGGTGGGAGAACCTGGTGCTAGTTATATACGAGATGATTTCCATAACATAACGCTTCGGTAATCCCTGCTCTGACTATTGAATATCTGCTATGGTATGCCAGGTCTGGAGACGCATCAGGTTTTTCTGTGTAAGTTATACTGTTTTGTTTAGATACAGCACATCTCTTTATCTACCTCTTAGCTTGCCTAATCCCATATTATCATCTGAGTATTCCCTTCTCCATCACTTCACTTAGACTCTCTCTCTCTGGTGTCCTAAGAGATCTGGGTGTCTACACTGAGTGCTGTGTGGCAACTATACTTTCGCCACTGATTTTTCAGTCTACCTGTTTCTAATCTATTCTGCCTCTCCCTCTGGATGGGAAGCTATTTGAGGGTCTGGGCTATGACTTCCACTAACACAGTCCCATTATTAGTGCAGTGTCTGATATATAGTAAATCCTTAATAAGTATATGTTGAATGAATAAGGAATTAAACAAATCTGAAATTGTTTTTGGAGTACATTATGCCAAGGTATAATGCTAGGTATTTGGAGAACTATCAAGCATAAGTAGGTCCTTACCTGTCTTAAAGGAGCTTCCAGTAAATTCAGCCAATCTTATTTATTGAACAAATATTTTTTGAATGCTTCCTATTTTTCAGGCCAGCATCTACGTGAAAGTAAAGATGGGTATTTTAAAGGGTAACTAATATTAAGTGTTTTCTGTCTTGAGTGCTGAATGGCAGGTTCAAATAAGACAATGATAAGTGAAGTGAGGCAGATGGAAGGAGATTACTTTTAAAAGCTGATAAATATTTGAGCTTATTTTATTTTGAAATAAGGTTTTTCTTTCTCTTCTTTCTCTGTTTTCCTTCATAGCCATTCATTCATTCATCTGGGACATATTCAGTATATGCTGTGTCAGATCTAAGAATGTAAAAGTAAAGGAAACATCTGTCCCCAGGAAATACACACAGTTAAACATGCTTTGAAGATGAATCCTACCTTTGAACCAAACATTTTAATACAATGCATCTTTTCTAAAACTTTTTTTAAGTTTATTTATTATTGAGAGACATAGAAAGGTAGAGAACAAGTGGGAGAAGGACAGAGAGAGAGACACACACACAGAGAATCTGAAGCAGGCTCCAGGCTCTGAGCTGTCAGCACAGAGCCCGACGTGGGGTTCAAACTCACAAACTGTGAGATCATGACCTGAGCTGAAGTCGGATGCTTAACCGACTGAGCCACCCAGGTGCCCCAAAGCATCTTATTAGTATTAAGACACATCTTTATTACTGACATTCAGAAAATGAACTAAAAAGTATAAATGATAAAAAAATGTGTATTGTCATTTTTATATTATTGGTAAATGCCAAGATGTGAGGCTTTCTATATGGAATTGATAAACTTCTATTATATAGTTAACATCAAAGAAACCATGCTTTTCCCCTCCCCCAATGGTGGCCTCCTATTTTAATTTTAGATCATTCCTAAATTGTAAATAAAATAAAACTCCTGCATTTGAATAAAAGATACATAGATTGTTTAAAATAAATAAATAAAAACAAGCTCATCTTTGTGGGACAAGAGCATCTTGGTTTGAGTTTGTGTTTCTTCTTTCAAGTTATATTTCCTTGCTAAGCCTGTGGAATTATTTGACTATAAGGCCTCTCTGTCAAGCCATGCAAAATGGGCCAGTAATTGGACGGGTCCATAATCAGTTTTTTGGACGGGTCCATAATCAATTTTTATGTGAAGTCTAGATGTGCCCATGATGTGCCTTCATTGTCCAGGTCAGAGGGAAAACCTGGATGTGTTAATACGCCAGAATGCAAGGAGAGGTCTGTTTTAGAATGGTTGTCAATGGGATTTCCATGACCAAAAATAATGTGTGCTGTGGTAACCTTTGCTAAAAATTCTGTGCCTTGATGAGCAACCCCTTGCCTGGATCCTGGTAACATGAGTTAAAACTAAAAATGAGTCTCCCTTCACAGAACTAACCCCCTGAGTAGCCGAATGGCTTATCCGACGCTTCTCATACATACAAGTCTTGGGAGTCCGTGCTACTTTCATTGTCCTATTCCACTTCCTTGACTCGATTATAAACTCATTGAGGATAACAAAAATAACATTTAATAATTAGTATCTATCGAAAGACTCAATGTGCCAGGCAGCATGCTATGTGCTTTACATGTTTTAATCCATTTAATCTTTACGACCACCTTGGGGCAGGTGTTTTAGAATTGTCTTCATTACCAACGGGGAACTGAATGCCAGTGTTCAGTAGCTTGGTAGGGGTCCTCAACCCTACTCAGTGTCAGGGCCAGGATCCCTGCCCACGCAGCATGATCCTGGACCCTCAGCCATGCCTCCTGCTTTACTGAATGATGACTCAGATGCGGAAGGGGTTCCAAAAATATGAAATGATCGATTTACCAAATAATTTTCCAAATGTTTTCGTTATTTTATCAAGTTTTGATATATCCTTCTGTATAGGAGATGTAAGGTAGTTATCAATACCTTAATATTCTTGGTGAGATGTTAAGGAGCAGAGGTTATTTTGGGTACAACATAAAAATTTTCTGCAGAAACCCCTCCTCCTCACCACCACCGAAAATTCATAGTGACTAAGCGTTCATCGGGATCAGATATGGAAATGTGGCTGACTCCCGAATTGGAGATTCATCTAGTACAATTTCACCCCTCAAAGGATATTTCATTTTTCCTGAGGTGACATAGTAAAGATAATTTAGGAAATCTTTATTTTCACTTGTTTAGTGAATTTAATAATTCTGTGGCCCATTGTAATAGAGCACATCAAATATCACTACCCTACTATAAATCTTGCTTTTGTGCAGAATCTTCTCTGCCACCTCTGTTTCTTACATGTCTTCCACTTTGTCCACTCGAAGAGATGTTTCTGAGAGTGCCTTCCACTAAACTTCTGGACTTACCTTTAATCAACCTGTCAAGTTTTCAGTAGTTAGAAGGTTTGATTATGTCTTTCCTTTCTATAGCCGAAAGGTTCTTCTAGTGTAGAAAACCAATACCCTAAGTGTTAAATGCTTAAATGAAAAAGTTCTTTTTTTTAAGTTTTTTAAAATGTATTTATTTTGAAAGAGAGAGAGAGAGAAAGAGAGTGCCTAAGGGGGGTTAGGCAGAGAGAGAGAGAGAGAGAGAGAGAGAGAGAGAGAGAGAGAAAATCCCAAGCAGGCTCCGATGCAGGGCTCGAACTCACAAACAAGGAGATCATCATCTTAGCTGAGGTCGGGTGCTTAACTGACTGAGCCACCCAAGCACCCCTCCCAAAAATATCTTTTCAAATCCCTTGCACAAAAAGGAAAGCCTGTGAAAACAGGTCTATCATAGCTCCATAATACAATCAGAAATAACTTTTCCTGTAATTACTTCATGGAGATCATCCTGTTAACCTGCAAACACCACAACACACTGTAAATTCCCCGAGGACAGTGACAATCTAGTTGAAAGTTGAAGTAATTGGTCTACAAACGGCTCACAGGCATGCATGCACACTTGCATGTCTGAGTCACAGATCTTATGCATCTCTACTTCACTAAATCAGATAAAGGCCGATGAAAATGTGCTTATGTAAAGATGAAAACTGGGCTTTATATGATACGGATAAAATATGGTCTGATGTTGTAAAACGCTTTAAAAGTTAATTTAGTGTGCTTACATAATATTTAACGGGACAGGAAAAGTCAAACAGGATCTTAAGTCCTACTTAGGATTTTTTTGAGGAAACAAAATGCGAAAAGCAATATAGATCACAGATAACATAATGAGGAGGTACAAAACAGGAGAAAAAAATCAGAGGAGAGGCGTGACTCCAATGCCCATGGGAGATACTGTATGGATGGCTGCGGAGAGTCAAAGTCAGGGCTGTAAGGAGACGGGGAGCGGGTGGAGAACTGGGGAGCACATCCTTAGAGTAAAGTGATCAGCTTCTCCTCAATCTCCTCATCTTCTGGGTTCTTTTGAAAAGACATAAACTTTACTAAACTCTCCAGTTTAGTAAATACTATTAACTAATATAATAATGTTTAAAATCTTTGAGACAAGTGCCATGCCATTTAAACAAAACATACGTCCGGACTTGTTTTAAGACTAGAATGTAAGTCTTTTTTTTTTTTTTTTAATATTTTTTTACTTTTGAGAGAGANATCCGAAGCAGACTCTAGGCTCTGAGCTGTCAACACAGAGTCCAACGCGGGGCTCAAACACACGAACCGTGAGATCATGACCTGAGCTGAAGTTGGACGTTTATCTGACTGAGCCACCTACGTGCCCCTGTAAGTCTTAAAAATGTAATGGCATGCCTTCCCAGTGGGGATTAGTTGTCATTAAATGTATTCCCCCCCAACCCCCCACCCCAGTACATGATGACAGCCGTAAGAAAGACAATGTGCTGAGTTGAAGAAAACTGGATTCTTGCTACTCGAACCGTGGTCTGTGGATGAGCAGCATGTGCATCACCTGGGAGGCTGTTAGACAATGAGAATCTCGGGCTGCTCACCAGACTCTGTGAATCAGACTCTGCATTTTACCGACGTGTTCCGGTAATTCATATGCACATTATTGTCTGAGAAGCACCAGATTAGTACTTAGTGTTCTTGTTTTTAAGTAGCTCCTGTAGCACAAGAGTTTGAACAGATACACCAAGAGTTTGAGCAGACAGCCACATTTTCAAGAACCTTTAGTGTTACTGGCGGAACATGGAACCAAAAAAGTTCATTCTTACTGAAGCTTGAACTTGGCAGTTAATATGGTAATGCTGATATATTTAGTAATGCTTTCACAGGGTTAAGTTCTTTACAAGAATTTGGTGAGCCAATACAGGGCTTGACACAGGTAATGCATTTATTTGGTAATCAGTAAATTACCTTATATAGTCAGTAAATGTTGAATCCTGGACAGCTGATAATATCGTTTGCTTTCACGTGTTTTTTCAATATTATGCTCAGCTCCAAGTATGAACTGAATAGAGTGACCTTTTGATACTGTATGAAATTGACTGCATTTCCTAAGATTCTGTGGTTTCAATTACCATGAATTTTTTATATTGGGTCCACAGCCTTTGCATGGGCCCCAGCATAACGATATCTTGTCGTTGGTTCTGGTAATGCAATTGGCACCAGTACAGCACGTTACTAGTCTGTGTGTGAGCAGGTGTGCGTGTGTGGACCCAATCAGAACTTACTGTCAAGTACAGGAACCGCATGTGCCTTTCCCACATCAAATCTAATCACAATGTGGATTGCAAAATGTGAATGATTTTTGGTCCGGTGATGGAAATTGTGTTCTAGGGTGCTAGCTGGATCTTGAATTTGTGAGATGGATAAGTCAATTAGTGGTTCCTCAGTTTATTAGCAACTTAATTGTCAGAAGGTAATGAAAACTTCTGAACTGCAACAACTCATTAGAGGCAGTGAAACATGTGACTTTCTTTTTCTAGAAGAATATTCAGTGAAGTGTGTTTTTTCCCCCAAAGAGATCTTGAAAATAAAATTAACAATTAGGTTTAAATGTACACCTGTGAAGATATTAAGAGTTTTGAATTCTGCTACTGGGAAAATGCTCTGGAAAAGTTATGGGTGCTGAAGAGAGGGAAATCTGGCTCCAAATTTCCAGTCTGTTTGGTATGGAATATAGGTGAGTTTCTTTTCTTTCTTTCTTTTAAAAAAAATTTTTTTCTCCAAATTTTTATTTAAATTCTAGTCTTAGGGGAGAGTCTTAACTTCCTTAATCCTCAGTCTCTTTATCTGCAAAATGGTGACAGTGTAGATATTTCAAAGGATTGTTATGCAGAAAAAACAAAGTAGCACCTTAAAAACACCCCAAGCCCACAGCAAGAACTCAAAGACAGCTATTCTTTTATTTGTCAACCTAAACATTTTTCTTCACTTGCCCTTTATCCTAAAATAAGTTAGATTTTAGAGCAACCTTCTTTTTTCAAGATTAAAGATGTAATCATTAAAAAGCACACCAGAAAGAAAGCTATATCTTGCTGTCGTGCTTATCCTTGAGAGAAATTGACAGTTTCTGCAAAAACAAAACAAAACAAAAAAAAGAGAGTTTACTTTTTAGTTCCCTGGTAGATTGTGGTTTGATTTTATTTGGGCTTTATGGCAATAATACTCTGATCACTATCACAGAAGCTCAAAGAAAAATCTTGCTTCTCCTCATGTTTTATTATAGCTGTAACCCCCAAAGATCTTGGCAGTGTTTAAAAATAAAGAGGAGTTGAAAAGTTGTGTGTGGTGATTAAAACGTTAGTTCACATTTCAAAAAGAGCAATTATTTTCTGGAGCCCACACCCCAAATGAGGAATATAATATGAAAAGAGTATTGTATTTGTAACTGAAAGTGATGATACAATTATTGATTGTTCCACTCTTTTCCTAATTCCTTTTCTCTGGTGTTCGTGTTTCTTTTTTCACTGTGTTTTTATCTTTTCATCTATTTTTCCTTCATTCAACATTGAAGTAATTATGGTGTACTATCTACCAGTGACTGCTGAGCAGCTAGGATGCTGTAAGCATCGCGAGAACACGGACTGCGTCAATTAGAACAACTGTGTGTTCCTGAAACAGTTGATATCCAAAAAAAAAAAAAAACTATTTTCTAAATCTACAAATGCATAAAAGAAGAAAAGAATGAATAAAGCCAAATAAAACATGGCCATGGACTTGAAACAGCTTAAATATGTATTGAGGCCTTCTTTCCTTTTTTTTTTTAAAGATATTATAAAGAATTTAAGTAAAATGTCTGCTGCCTTTACTGAGGACTCTATTTTGTCTAATCATATTTTTAAGTAAAATGAATTGTTCTTCTGCCTTACCATCTTCAAACAGATAAACTTTTTTTTTTCACATATATCCCCTGCTGATATTTCCTATGACCCAGTGGCATTTGTTTTTGTTTGTTTGTTTCTTGTTTTGTTTTGCTTTAATAGTAATTTTGTCCTAGATCAACTATTCAGAATTGAAGGCAATACCTGTAGCGTTTTTTAAGTTACTAAACCCAATTTGTTACATAAGAAGAAAGGCCATTTAATCAGGAGTAAAGTTGTAAATGGCTTATCTTAGGTAATATATTCTTATTACATAAGGTTTCTTTGGATTTCCTTGTCAATTTTGCTCTTTTTCTTTTCTTTTCTTCTTCTTCTTTTTTTTTTTTTGGACAGGATAGCATTTTGAAAATGATTCTTAAAAAGGAACATCATTGGCGAGCCTAGGTGGCTTGGTCAGTTAAGCACCCGAATCTTGATTTTGGCAGGTTATGATCTCAGTAACCATGAGATCAAGCTCCGCGTCGGGCTCTGCACTGAGAGCACAGAGCCTGCTTGGGATTCTCTTTCTCCCTTTGTTTCTACCCCTCCCTGGATCGTGCACACGCTTTTTCTCCCTCTATCTCCCTTTCTCTCTCTGTCTCTCTCAACATAAATAGATTTTTTAAAAAGGAACGTGTTGGAAAAACAGCAGGAAATACATAGTACTTCATGGTGCCCATTACGTCCAGTACATTACTTTGTACCACACTGTGGTAGGACAGCTATCTTTGCTATCGGTTAGTGGCACTGGGGACACAAGGCCCAAATGCCTGTCCAAGGTTAGTAAGGGGCAAATTTAGAACGTGAACCCCATTCTTGGAAGACTGAAGCCCATAAAATTTTTACTATTACTTCAGAAACTTTCACAGCGGACATGCTATCAATAGCAACAGCAGCAAAACGAGAGGCCTTGGATTCATGTTTCAGAAATACTGAACTACTGAATGCTCTTTCGGGGCAGACTGAGCAGCGATTGATGCCGTAATGGCACCGAACTATTTCTCTGTCGGTTGTTAAAGCCTGATATTTTCACGTTATGCCTGGAGGTGAAAGGATCTCCTTCAGGGCCACGCTTAGCTGATAGCATCAGATCTTTCACCTCTGAACAGATCGCAGTTGGCAAACTGCATCCCCGACAAACAGATCTGGAAAGTTTGTTTACAACCATTGATGTCACCTGGGGCAAAGAGGACTCCCCAAAGGGAGCATCCCTGAGGCTCCTCCTTCCCTTCCACGGCTTTGCTGTGAATCTCAGGCAAACTGTCATTGTTCTTGTAGAGATGTTATTGTCTGCTTGATATTGTGGGCTGTTGTGAGAGAGAACTACATCTAAGTGAAGGGTTCAACCATAAAAGGGAAGTACAAATTCAGAAAATATTGTTTGATTGACTTAATCTGAGTTGCATGTATCTTTAGCATAACATTTTTATATAATGCTTCCTCAAAGCACATAGGTATTATGTTACGATTACTTCCAGTAAACTTAGGGGATAGATTGTCTTCATAGAGTTGACTGCTGCCAATTTACAGATGAGGAAATTAAGGCCTAAGAAAGCCAGATTCTAAGCTAGGGCCCCAAAGTTGAGCAGGCGTGGACTGACCTTGATTAATTTCGTAATCATACGTGAGCTTTTTCTCTTGTCCCTTTTATCATACACCATACACGTTTCACAGTTCTACGTTCTTATTTTACAAATACAAAAATGCTCATTCTAAATAGATTAGAAAAAATCCAATTAAAGTTATCTCAAGTCACACTTCCTTATAATACTTTGGAGTTTATTCTTTCAGATGGTTTCCAGTATGCGTGCAAAGGTCATGGGCTAAACAAGTGCTCCTGGCTAACTTTCTTGGTTGTTTGAATACTATTTAATGGGTATGTTTCACTTTAATGACATACATCTATGCCATCATTTTCATGGATATAGAGTGTCGTGGTGTGGCTTCTCCTGGATGTCTTCTTACTTTAAGCTCAAGCTTTCATAGCCTGACTATCCTATGGTCATAGCAGGTAGGGTCTTGGTTGGTCGGTGTCCCTGCCATATGCCAGCGAGATCTATTTGATGGACTTATGAGTACTGAAGGAAGATACTGATAGGTACAAAGAAGGGGTTCAAAGGTCGAAGCTCCCAGCTCCAAGAGGGTAATTGAGGCAAGAACCAGGACCCAGGAAAGAAAGCCTGCACTAGATCATGGCAAATATTTTCACCTTCCCTCAAAGAGTCTCCCATTAACTCTTTGATAGGAGTAATTTTCAGTCCTGGTTCCCATTAGAATCCCACCAGGGGAGCTTCTAAATATACTAACTCCATCCTCCAAAGAGACTGATTTAATTGCTCTGGGCTGGGGGTGGGGGCGGAGGGCAAGCATAAATAATTTTTTGAATGCTCACATGAATTTAATATGTAGCCAAAACAGAGACTCATGGCTTTTATAGGCATCTTCTGCTTGGTATCAAAGATGGTCAGCAGGAAACGTTTCTTTGCATCAAGTTTTTGTACTAAGAAACTATATTTTCAATAGTTTATGGATTTAGATGTTTCTAAGTTATTCCACTCCTTTTCTAAGAAAAATACTTATGCTCTGCTTTCTTAAATAAATCATATTTTTAAAAAATATTTGACTTCTCTTAAATAAAAGTGGACTTCATATTGTTTTATCCATTCATTTCTTCCTCACAGTTGTTTGTTTTGTTTATAGTAATTTATTTTGTCAATCATCTGCCTTTCCTGTTAGAATAATGTCTGTGAGGGCAGGAATTTTTAACTATTTTGTTCATTGCTAGATCCCCACTGTCATGAATGCATATCACACAGTAGGTACTCAACAAATATTTAATGTTTTTTTAATGACAGTTTGACATGCAAATCATGATTCCTTTTTTTTTTAAGTTTATTTATTTTGAGAGAGAAACAGAGCACACAAGCTAGGAAAGAGCAGAGAGAGAGAGAGAAATGGGGGGGAAAGGGGAAAGAGAGAGAGAGAGAGAATCCCAAGCAGGCTCTGTGCTGTCAGTGCAGAGCCTGATGTGGGGCTTGAATTTACAAACTGTGAGATCATGACCTGAGCTGAAGTCAAGAGCCACACGCTTAACTAACTGAGCCACCCAGGTGCCCCTCATGACTCCTGTTTTCAAGAAGGTTATGATCTATTGAGAAGCAGAGACATGGAACTTCATTACAGTCCAGGATTTCTAGAGGGGTCTGCACTGGGAACTTCCCATGTGCAATATTCTAAACAGTGTTGAGGCCTAAGGAAGAAAAATGGCAAATGTGATTCTTTGCTAATATTTCCTTTTATTCTCCTAGGAAGCAACATGGCATAGAAAGGCTAGGGAGCCCATAGGCACCAAACAAATGCAGATTTAGATCAGTTATCAATTGACCTTGAGAAAGTTCGCTTAACACCTTATCTCTGTTCTCATCTCCAAAATCATACAGTTGAATGAGTTGACTTTTTTGCTCTCACTCTTCAGTATTTCAGTTACTACATCCTACCATTATGTGAGCCTATTGTTAAATGACTTTTTTCTCCTTTTATGGTCCTGTAACTCTTGAATTTTTATCTAGTTTGGTTTGTACTTCCTTTGTCATTTTCCATGTTGTTACAGGCACATGTGCTTCCTTAATCCAGTCATCAAGGTCACTTTAAAAAATGTCTCCTTGTGTGTTATTAACCACTTTGTCTAACTGGGTGTCATATGCTACCTACCCTACTGTGTATGCTCACCACATATGCATATAAATCACTGATAATCATGAGTGATTCTGCATCAAGAACTGGTTCAATATAAAGTATTTAAAGATTCCTCACGAAGAGTATACTCATTCTGGTATTAAGAGAAGCTCAGTTTCTAAATCCTAGGAGATTGCAGCCTTACTCAGATGCTTTGGAAACCTAAACCCAGGTGGAATACTTAGGTACAAAGTCATTGAGACTTCTCATATTGTATTCACTTGGCAAGTATTTACTGACAACCCACTACTCTGTTCAGAACACTTTAGTGGGAAATGAAAGTTGCTCAAGGAGTCGAAGACCCAATCCCAGGCTCTAAATGGCTCCTACTCTCTTGGTGGAAGGGCCCTGAACAGCACAGAGGATTACCAGGAAGCACACTGATTTCCTTCACCCTAGATGCCCCCACAGAGAGGACAGCCTTGCCTCTGAATAGCTCCTAACCACCTTGAGACAATTTTCTCTCATTTTAATGCTATTGCCAGAATATTGCAGTAATCAGATCATTTGATGTTGCCTGAATCTTGGTGTCCCCAACCTTAATATATCATGGACGTCCAGGTGCCAGGGATCTGCAGCTGCATGGTACATACACATCTTGTGGTGCTAAGTCTTCGTGAACAAATAGCATTGGCCTGTGTAATAATGTCTTCTAAGCACTTCTTTGGGCCAGAAAATATACTATTCTATAGAGAATTTATTGGTTGTAATGGGAAATTCTTACAAAATGTCTTACAGAGTCAGTCTAAACATGCTTATGCCCAGGGTTAATATAATCTGCTAATTTGCCACAATAAGATTGTATGTGTCATTTATAGGATAGGCCTTCTTCTGACATCCTGGTGTCACTGTTCTGATTGATCAGTGCTCATGTGTAATGTTTGTTAAATATTTTCAAGATCACTTCCCTTCCACTTACAGCACTATGTAAGCTCTGAAAATGTTAATGTCTTACTCATTGCAAGTTCTCACCTCAGGACTTTTACACTTATTCCTTTCTCTGCCTAGAACATTTCTTTCTCAGCTATTATGGCTTGCTACTTCAAATGCTGTCTATCGTCTGTCTGTCTCTCTGTGTATATATCAATATATATACATAAACATTATTGGATGTATATATTTTACTATCAAGTGAGCATGCACACACATATATTCTATTCTTCCTATGTTATGTTTTATGCATATATACACAAAACATATTATAATGTTATATAATATACTCTATATTATTATGTTATATTATATACTCTATATTATTTACTCTATATTATTTCTCTAAGTATATATATATATATATATATATATCCCATCTACTTATCTATCTTTGGAAAAGGCTCATTTGTTTATTGTCTGCCTTCCTCCCTCTACAAAAGTAAAATGTAAGTTCCTAGAAAACAGATTATAGCATATAGTAGGCAATCAAAAAAATAGGTATAAGTAATAAAAATATATGTACATAAATATAGTATAGATCTGCATATGTGTGCATAAAAGGAAGATGCATCAAATGCAGATATCATAGTTCAGCTTGGTATGGACTTCAGGTGATCACTCCATGTAGTAAACATGCAAACAGCCAGTCAGTATGTCAAACTGCATCTGCTAATTCCAACACATCAGCCTCAACAAGTAACTGCTGGACAGTGACTTTTATACCAATTGTAAGGATTTCTGAGCATTCTGAGCATTTTGAGGCCACACTTAAAACCTCTATATTGTGTGGACTTTATTGTGTAGAATAGTCTTCCCTTTCCCTTCATTTGTTTATATCCTATGCTCACCTCAAAGTCTACTTTGAAGGTTCTTTCCATTATGGCATTTCCCCAGAAAATTCATGTTTTTGTGTTATTCACTTATTTTGAACTCAGTCTAGTGCATAAGGACTATAATAATGATAGTAATGGTCCTCAATATATTCCAGGCATTGTTCTACATGATTTTCATGGATTTGTTCAAAATAAGCCCTCAACTGAGGTCTTATTATTATAATGCCCTTCTCAGACATGAAATATGAGACACACAGAGGTTAAGTAACTTACTGAAGGTTATGCACCTTGTAAGTGATGAACTCAGGATCCAAACTTAAGCAGCCTAACTTCAGAGTCTATATTTTGCCTCACTGGCTCTTTCATAACATAAAACTTGTGTGAGGCTTTTATGCACTTCTTAAGCTTTAAAAAATCTTGAGAAGTCTAGAAATGATTAAGAACTCTCTGAAAGTATATAGAAGAAAGTCCTCAAGAACCAGTTAGCATGTGGTCTATGTAATCAAATAGACGACAAAACCAAAATGAACTTTATGATAATGATGATGGTGAGAATATGTTGAAAAAAGAGGAGAATGATTGGCAATAAAAAGAGCGAAATGCCATCGGACTAATCAAAAAGAAATTCAGGGAGTAAATAACCAGTAAGTTATAATCAACAAGGAAGCACATACTATAAAACATCTGGGCACATAATATAAGATATTGGAAATAAGAATTCACATAGCATAAACAAAACTGTGTTATTAATAACTATTAAGAGCTGCTAAAGTTGCCTGTGTTGGAAGGGATAAATCTAGTATACCCGGTATCATAAATTCCAATCATAAATTGATCTATACACTACTCAATGGCCACAAAACAGAAAATTCCCCAAACCTTCATGATTCAGAAACTCTTGCAGTGCTTATCAAAACTGCAGAATCCTGCATTGTTCCTCTGGGCTAACCCTTCTCAACAGGGGGCGGTTTTGCCTCCTAGCAAATATTTGGCAATATCTGGAGACATTTTTGATTATTTTGATAATAAGAGAGATGCTACTGGCGTCTAATAGGTAGAGAGGCCAGGGCTGCTACAAAATATCCTGAAATGCACAGGACAGCCCCTTAAAAACAAAGAGTCTACTGGCTCATAATGTCAACAGGGTCAAAGTTGAGAAACCCTGATCTAGAGGTTTTGATGCAGTGGTCTCCGATGAGATCTAGAAATCTGTATTTCTATCCAGAGATCCAGGTCATTATTATCAAGGCCTTAGGGGACTGAAGAAAGATAGTCTTTGAGGTAGGGATAGGATATGAAGAAATGAAGGAAAATAGAAAGAACATTTTAATAGAAGGATGGGTCCCACCCAGTAGGACCAAAGATGGGCTCTGTGGAACACTGAGCCAGCAATAAATATTGAAAAGCAATCTCAAAGCAATATCCTCTTCCTATATTGAAGGCCAGTTATGCTTCAGGGGATGTAACTGCAGTTCCCCACCTTCGTTCTTATCTGTTGATAATTAACTCATTTTGTATCCTCTAATATGAATGCAGATTAGACTAGCGCATGCCCACTCTCATTTTTGTCCTATCAATTTGGCCATAAAATTCCCACATATAAAGGAAGGGAGTGAGAACAAGGTTTTATCAGATATCCCTGGTTTGATAGCTAACTCTGCCTCTTATAAGTTGCATAAATTTAGGGCCAGTAATAGGGTCAATGGTAGTTTAAATGAAATAGTATGTATAAGGAAATTAACTCTGCACTGGGCAACTAGGAAGCACAAAGTAAAAGTCAGTTGCTACTTCATACAATTTTTTTAATCAAAAGTATTTTAATCAAAATACTTTGATGTACCTGTCAAAGTATTTACGAAACTATTTAAATGAACAGAAAAAAATGTGAAGTTGAGGCTTAAGATGATGATCGGTATCTTCTATCAATCTTACAACTGATTATTTTGTATTCTGTTTTGATCTAAGAGGATTGAGAAAATCCTGCTTCATAGAAACTAGTATTTGTAAATGGCTCCAGGTTTTAAGCTGCTCACTCTCACTTCTCAAGATATTTTTTTTTTTTTAAATCCTGAGACCAACATAAAGTGATTCAGCATGGCAAGTTAATGCAGTGGTAGTCTCCAGTGTTTATGATAAGAGAAATAACACATTGAAGTGTGCATGCTGCTTTCTAAAAACAAATTAATTATATTGGTATATGAGCTCACTTATATAAATACATAAAATATGTCATATACTACAGGGTTTATCATCAGCGCTTACAGCACTTGCACTAACATCCATAGTTTCATGGAATACAGTTTGAAAAAGCCTCTGGCTAATATATATTCCCAGTTTGTCGATGAGTGTGTTATGCAGTATGGAATAAAGAAGCTCTCTCTAGTCCAGATAGATTCCATCAATTGTTTTCTTGCATGATGCATGATGCAGAGCCTGATGCTTCTCATGAACAGATAATAAGTTGGTCTGGCATGATTTTCTCTTCACAAACCTTCTTGGCTCTTTAGAAATTTTGCAAATTAATTGCTTGATGATGCATTGCAGGATCCTCCCAAACACCAGAGTGAATTAATCTCTGTATTTACAAGACCCATCCCCACCTCTTTCTTTACAAAAGATGTATGTTATGTTGACTCATACAATTTCAGTACTTTGGGGCCAATTTCAGAATTTGTCCCTCTATAGTTCTGTTCAAATTTCTTTGTCTCCCACTAAGAAAATATTGGCTGTTTGGTCTATCAGCTGATGTATGAGAATAAATGCAAGATAATTTTATATTATAGCCAAAGATGAACACTGTTTAATTGGATGGGGGTGGGAAAAGGTGGGAATTACAAACAACAATGACAACGACAACTAGATGAAAAGTCACATTATATTTTTAGGATTGGTTCAACATTTTCTTTGTTATGCTTACTCATTTTAAATAAGCATCTACTATATGCCAAGTGCCTTGGTAGTGATCAGACAGGTCTCACAGTGCTTCTATTTTAGATAGACTAGGAACAAGGTAAGCCAGTAAAATATATATTGAGTTCTAGAAATAAATGTCAAAAGGAAAAATAAAGTAGGGTAATGGATAGAATGTGTTTAGAGTAGTTGGGAAGGTCTCACTGAGAAAGTGACTTTGAGTAAATGAAGGGAAGAAAAGGCAAGCCTGTGGCCACCTGGTTGAAGAGCCTTCTAGTAAGGGGAAACAGAGGTGAAGAGAGCTTGGAGCAGGAGAATGCCTGGCCTTTTTGTAGAGTAGTAGTGAAATCAGAATGGTTGGAGAGGATTGAGAGAGATAAATGGGCATCGACAAGGTTAGATGATGCAGGTCTAATATAGGACAACCAACCATGCATCTCAGACTGTGATAGTCTGGGTTAACACCCAGGTGATTGAGTATTTACATGCTCAGAAGTGTTCTGGCTTGAATGATCAATTATGTGGTGATCCTAGGCTAGTAGATCACTCTTAGGAGTTGGAATTGTAGAGACATGAGAAGCCATGGAGGGCTACATCAAAAGGGGAGCAGTCATGACTTAGATTTTATCAGGATCGGTTCATCTTCTGGTGTGCTGGGTGGCTCAGTTAAGCAATGACTCTTGATTTTGGCTCAGGTCATGATCTAATGGTTGGTGTGATTAAGCATTGTGTCAAGCTCGTGCTATCAGTGAATTGGGATTCTCGCTCTCTCTCTCTCTTTGCCCCTCCCCCTCTTGCATATTCACAGGCACACATGCTCTCTCTTCCTCTCTCTCTCAAAATAAATAAATAAACATTTTTTAGAAAATGGATCACTTTGTCTTCTGTACTGAGAACGGGCTATTGGGATGGGGAGGCAAGTGGCCAGGTGAAACCAGAGGAGCCCGTTAGGAACCTACCAGACTATCATTTAGGCATGTGTACCACAGCCAGAGTTGAGTCATTTCACTTGAGGCTATATGACTTGCTAGTGGTGCAGATGGGACTTGGGTCAATTGTCCTGACTTTCACTCTGATTTCCATTACACAGAGCCCAGTTTCTTCAACTTGAGAACAAATGGAGTGCCGGGCTAGATCTTTATGTGCCCATTAAGCCTTCTATTTGGTGGAACCACCTGGTTGTTTCCTCTTCATGTTGTGAAAAATGAACATGAAACCTCTCCCTTTTCCCCTTCAAAATGATAGCTCATTTTGAGGCATCAACCAAGATTTTCTTAAGCCTTTCTCTTGAACATCTATATTTATACTTTGAGCTCATGTACCCTCTTCAGAATAATGAATTCCACATGTTGGGTGCATGCTTATTAACTCATGAATGTGTGATATAAGCTGATAGGTAGAATGAAGCCTAATACAGATGTGAACACATTATTTGACTGCTTAAATAGGATCATAAATATTAACAACAAGGGAATGCACTCCCACAGGTGTAAATATATCTATGGGGGGAAATCAGTTTTGCTTGTATTTATTTTCACTTTATTCTTGTTTTGTTTTTATAGGAACTGTCTTCAGTTTTTGATCATTGTTTTCCTCAGTTATAATGGATAACTGGGAGGAAGAATACACGTGCTGATTACACACATATGTAGTCAACTGCCATGGAATAGATGAGAATACACTTAAGAGACTGAAATGCACATGTACATAGATTTTGTTTTAAATATGTGTACTTGAGTATAGGCACATTTTTATATACATTATATATTTTTAATTATTATTACTTAATGTTTATTTATTTTTGGGAGGCATAAAGACAGAGTGCAAACAGGGGAGAGGCAGAGAGAGAGGGAGACACAGAATCTGAAGCAGGTTCCAGGCTCAGGGCTGTCAGTACAGAGTCTGACACGGGGCTCGAACCCACAAAGCATAGGATCATGACCTGAGCCAAAGTCGGATGCTTAACCGACTGAGCCACCCAGGTGCCCCTACCTACATACATGACATTTTAAGTAGCTTATATGTTCAAAGAGAGTTACCCAAACAGGGAAATTAAAATTTGTGTTCTTTCTATTAGCCATTGTATCAGTACAACTTCAAATTCTGGCAACTTTGGCTTCCTACAGAGCAAATACAGTGTCATGTACACTGTATACAGCACATAATGGGCTTATCTTATTTCTCATGGGAACAAAAAACAGGGGAATAAGCAAATTCTCATGGAATGTGTAAGAAATGAATAGATACAAGAGTATAAAAGAGAAGGAGAGTTGTTTGAGGATGAGTATTCAAAATATTAACCTCTCCAGCAGAGGCTCAGACCCCTCAGAGTGGATGTGTACAAGAAACCATCAGTGAAGAGGGATCTGTCCTGATTAAAGTGCTTTAAAGAAGAAAAAGTCAATAACCTCGAATTCTAATTCTGTAGTTTAAGTCTGAATTGTTATTTTTTATTTCATTTCAAAGAAAGAAATTATTTTTTTATTTATTTCAGCTTCTTATAACTCTTGAATCAAACTTTATCCATTAAAACCAAAAATTGTATATATAAAAGTTTCTTGTCTTTTTGTGCCTGAAACAGAGGTACAGAACTTTGTGTATAAAGATCCAGGAAAAGGACTCCTATCATCAATTGTATTTCTTATTTGAACCCCTGAATCTATCATAAAAGTCACTTTCTCATTTATTTATTTCAACTCCCAGTTGGGGTCTAGTGGGGCAAATAATCCAAAATAGTGGATAATCCAAAAATGTCATTTATATTTGGCCTCAGAATGCATTACCAGATGTTACTCTAGCAGATTTCCCTTCCTAATTAGGCCTCACTTAAAGTAGGAGTTAATTTTGTCTTCATTAGCTGCTTCCAAATCAGCAGGATGGGGCAAAGAGGAAGCCCAAGGCATGCTGGGTATTTGGGAGGAAGCTGGCCCAGTGCTAAAAGTCGCCCATAGATCATGCTCAAAGAATGAAATTCAAATATGGGCAATCAAGACTATGGGCATATACACTGGAAATGTTTGTTGAGCATCTTCTTGAAGAATTCTCGGGCTTTTATCAATTCTTTTTGTCTCCCTATTAACCATAAGTGCAGAAAAAATTCTGTAATAGGAATTAGGCAGATAATGACCTCAAATTTTATATATATAAAAAAAAAATAGAGTCTCAGAGAGGTTAAGTGACCTCTCACATAGATTGATCTCTGAGTAAACAGTACCTAAGGTACTGAAACTGATTAATGAATGATAAGAAGACCTCACTGTTTCCTTCTTATTGATGATTTGAATAATGAGGAAGCAAGAATTCTCCCCTGGCCTAATTCGCATTAAGAGAGCTAAGATAATGAAGCTGTGATTAAATGGCTATTAAACTATTTTTATCAAACAGAGATCAAGCGAGTGTGAGAATCTGGGGATGCAGAGTGTAATTGCAATTCTACAGGATGTGGAAAAATTTACTATCATAAGCAGGGCATGGTCCTTCCATAATAGCCTGCATTTAAAAATCTTTGGAATACCACATGCAGCTTTCGCTTTGCACTTCTCCCTTCAGGTGTTGGTTAGCATCTCAGAGGCCCTCATTTCCTCCTTCATTTAGTAGATTTATTCACTCTCTATGCACTTGGGTGAGCTGAATGCACTGTCTGCCCCACCATGTGTAATCAGTTGGAAGATCCTTTTGCCAACTGCTCACAAGGGAAGCAGGCCCAGATATTAGGTACTGGATCCCAAATTTCAATCTCGAGGTGACTCTGAGCACTTGAAGGAGCAGAATCCACCTTCCTTTAACTGTGCCCTTTGAATTAGATCACATTTAGTACAGGTCAAATAGGGACCCGGCAGTCCCAAAGACAAATGCTTCCAAATCAAAGCATTTGGTTTGATGGAGTGTTCTGAACTACCATTTGTTCATGACAAAGGCTTTGTAATTGTACATTTTAATATTGGGTTGTTAGTATACATGTACGTGTATCATCCATCACTGGAAATTCTTTACAACTTGAGTTTTTGCTGATGAGGGATCTTTATTCCTGGAGCTCCCTTAGAGAGTAGTTGTTACAGTCACACAGACCTTTGTTTTGGTGGGAAGAATAGCAGCAGACTTGTGTAAGGAGACCCCAAGGTTGACACCCACCATGGGAAAAGCTGCTTGTGAGTTACAGAGCTCCCCTGTGGAAATGACCGTTGGCCTGTTTCCTACCTCTCTTTACCTCTCTGCTGCCACCTGCAAGACTGAGCTCAGCTGTGTAGCCGTCGATCGCTACCTAATTGGTGACCCACTCTCTGTTTTTCACCTCTCTGCTTTTCTTGTCTTAACTTATATGGGGCTAATAAGTGTATTTTTGTGAAAGTGGTGATTTCAAACTATTAGAAAGCAGTATCAGAGTGGAATCTTTGAAAGGATATCTTACAAAGTCATTTTACAACCTAATGTGTTTCCATGCCCCGTCACCTGTGAACAGACACGTGTTAGTAGACCAGTGTGCTTCATCCGCAGTGACTTTGATTTATTTGCTCTGTAAATTGGGACCGAAGCAATAATGGGAAGTGACATTAATTGTTTACCAGAATCCTTTTTGCCACATCCATTGCCTAATCTGGAGTGTTTGCTTGTTGAAACTCATGATAAACTAATTGAAATTGCCACAATAAGGAGCAATGTCCACTCACTTTTATATACGGGAATATCTGTGGAGCTTCAAAACAAAAAAGTCATCCGTAATTGTTTTAACCTTTCCCCCCACTCTTTTATGATTAGACAAAACATGGAGAATTTGCAACAGTTTCTTCTTCCATAAATCAAGAACAACTTTATTAAACTAAATGGTTTCTGAGCACCTCTCTGAGTCACCCACATTCAGAGATGGTAATAAAGAGATTTAATCATTGTTTCTGATGAACATGAACTAAATGATGATTAAAGTCGTACTGGTCCATACTGGTTGAGTACCAGCCTGCCCTAGCCACATACCTGAACACACACACACACACACACACACACACACACACACACTGCCAGTCTTCCATCCCACAACCCTCTCTCCCATTGTGGTTCCAGTGGAGAGAATTTAAATAGCTGTGGTTTAATCAGATCTTGTAAATTAATTATGACATTATCAGGCTCCAATATTTCTGCTATTGTTTTTGATATACATTCACCCAGGCTTTATTAAAGAAACTGGAGAAAACTAGTTAATTTAAAGTGCTCTTTGTCATTCTGACTTGATTGGAATTATTGTAGTTTGTTTACACGAGGGATAGAACTAAGGCGCTATTGTATTAGGTGATTGAAAGCAAATAGAGGCTTGTAGCATTGCTGGAAAGCCAAACACAAAATTTAAATCGGGGTAAACAAAATTACTCATTTATTGGTAAACATTCTTAACTGTTTTTCTGGAGCTATTTTTGAACACCATTGAAATAAATCTTTCTGAAAATTGGGATACCTGGAAAAGCCCAATTCACTGAGTTGTGCTTGAGATATCCTCAAAGATTATTTTTATTAGATAATATACATACATATATATTAATGTAAGTCTCATGATTTTAGATGATTTAAAACAATACATGTTTAATTTAAATATAACTTTCTATTTAGGATAGATTTAAACCAAATTTGGTTTTTTGTATGTGGGGGAATCTAAGTTAAAAGGGAAGAGATTGGAATCTTTGGACACTAGATTATGACCCCGGGCAGAAAATGACAGTCATTTCAGTATCTTTATTATTCAGATTACCTGGACAGATCCAGAAGGATGGAGGCTGGGAGATATGCTCAATAACATTTTGTTATTAAATCAAGCAATTTGTTTTTTAAGAGTTGGTCAGTTTATGGAAGAAGTGGTGCCATTTTGGAGTCAACATTTCACCCCTCTGATTAGGATTTACCTCTTACATTGGAGTCTTCAAACTCAGAAACTTGTCATTCTACCCTGTGTGTCCAAAACCACTTGACTCAACAGCATTAAGTCCAGGGGCATTAGAGAGATACATTATGTAAATGTAAGAAACACTAGTGAAATCCACCGTGAGTAAAAATGGCTCTTTTCGGCCCCTTGAATCCAAAAGAGAAATAAGTCTGTAGTTTTACTCCTGGATGGGGGGGCTCCTCAGTAATGAAGGAAAACAATTTTTATGTGAAAATAGAATGTATACGTGATAAAGGCCTGCCTAATTTCTCTAGTAATACAATTTGATTTTCTGATTAGCTGTCTTATTCTGTGATTCTTGTAATTTTGTCAGGTCAATTAACTGGAGTTGAGTGCTAGAGAGAAAGGACGTGTGGGCACTGCTGGCTTCATTAGATGTCAGTAGCTTAGGTGCCTTTTGTAATAGAATCTGTGTGGGATAATTTAGCCGATATTGTTAATGTCATAGCATACAGAACTTAAAAAAAAAGATTTATGAAGCAGGTCACATTGGACAAACAATGTGAAGTGCTAACAGAAGGGAGAAAAAGTGATCTCTACAACCTAAATTCTCGGTCCTAAATGCAGATCAATGAATCATTCAGCAAGGAAGCAATGACTACTGTGTGGTAGCATTGATCTGGCTGCCCAGGTGCTTGGAGTAGAACATATTTCCCTCTAAACAAGGGGTATAAGCTCCAACTTGGGAGATCCTGAAAGTTTTTGTACAAATGCCTGAAATAAATATTATATTTTATAATACATTATTTACACGTTCTTCCCTTCCACTGGAAGGTTTTTGAGGGCAAAGGTTTATCTTTCTCTTTTTATCTCTAACATCTAACACCAAGCATGGCCCTGGTATTGTAGGTGTGCAAATGTTTATGGAATGAATACCTGAAGATTAACTCTCCAAGGGAGTGTTGATGGGCATGATTGTGGGAGTTGGGGAAAGGAGTTAGGATATGTTCTCAGGAGCCCCCATTCAAAGTAATGCTGCACTAGACCAGTGCCCCAGCCACAAGAATTGAATGCATTTAAGAGACGTTACAAAATGAGACTCTACTTAATGGCTGACCAGATAAAGAAGACTCGAGGTAGTTCTAGAGTTTGTCTGAAGAACTGTTACCCAAACTCAGGAAGTCAAGGGAAACAGCAGTTTTGTTGTGAAAGGTACTAAGTTTGGGTTTTGAAGGATGACGGAGCTATTATCAGGTAGAAATGTCCAGTGGGCAGTTGTAGATTTATGACTAAAGTTGGGAGAGATGTCAGGGAGGGTAATAAATGGCTGTGGAGTGTTCAGTGATGAGATTATAATTGAAACCATGAAAGTGTATAGTTCCTCTTGGTATAGTTTCAGTTTCTGGTGCTGTTCAAACTGAGGGTTATCTAAACATTTTGGCTGTACAGGAGATTGAAACACTGCATCTGCAGATGAAATAGATGATGGCTAAAATTCTCTCAAGCCCTGAGATTCTCTAGACCTTCTCTTTTGGTTAGGGAAACGACGTAAACATGGGGAAGGTGACCGCGAGAAAGACAGAGTCATACCCAGTTGTAATAAGCACTGATATCATAAATCGTTAAATTGGATAGCTCAACAATCAGAGACGGGTACCAAGAGATATCAGTTAATTGTTGACTTAAGACCAAAAGTGAATTTGGAACTTGGGGAAGACATGATCTTTTGTATTCTGGCATGAATATTCAAAATCTCACGAATAGTTTACCCATTTGGATAAACATGATCCCTTTATGCTGACTGATAGGGTTCCCTATCCCCCAACATCAGCCCAGTCATGATGTCTGTTTTTCTGTTTTTGCAGAAGATAGATGAAGAGAACGAGGCAAACTTGCTAGCAGTCCTCACAGAGACACTGGACAGTCTCCCTGTGGATGAAGACGGATTGCCCTCATTTGATGCGCTGACAGATGGAGATGTGACCACTGAGAATGAGGCTAGTCCTTCCTCCATGCCTGACGGCACCCCTCCGCCTCAGGAGGCAGAAGAGTCGTCTCTAGTAAGAACCCTTCCTAGTGTTTAACAGGAATTGGAGTTGCCTCTGGCTACCCGCTGCATGGGTATGATGTAGTAACAATAAGGTTTGGATTTTTAATTTAGACTGATGCCAAAGTAATTCCCGAGCATGCTCGGAGATGCAAATTCTGTGATTCTGTGTTTAAAAATGTTGGTCATGGGGCGCCTGGGTGGCTTAGTCGGTTAAGCGTCCGACTTTCGCTTAGGTCATGATCTCGCGGTTCGTGGGTTCGAGCCCCGCGTCGGGCTCTGTGCTGACTGCCAGCTCAGAGCCTGGAGCCTGTTTCAGAGTCTGTCACTCCCTCTCTCTCTGACCCTCTCCTGCTCACGCTGTCTCTCTCTCTCTCTCCTAGAAATAAATAAAACATAAAAAAAAAAGTTTTAAAAATGTTGGTCATAACAGTCTTCATGTGGTCTTACTGCAGTTTGTTTCTAACTGTCTACTGCTCTGTGTGTGTATTTTTATTTCTTAGCATTATTTATGCTCACGGTAGAAACTTAGAGAATGCAGACAACCCAAGATGAATACACTAAAAATTTACCTGTAATCTCAAATAATCTCTAGTATAAAAAAGGGTGAAATCTCCTCTTGTTTTAAAATACATCATCATATTTGTGAATTTTAAATGGGCATAATTGTTAATGTCACATATGATTTTATTGTTTGGAGATGCTTTAATTCATTAAGAGATGTCTTATGGTTGAATATTTAGTCTTTTTCCTATTTTTTCACCATCATAAATTATGTAATAATTGGCATATTTGTAGTTTTATTCTTATGCCCATGATTCTAGAAATAAAAAGTGGAAAAAGGAATATGCAATATTTTAAGGTTTCAGATCCATAATTCTTATGAAGATTGAAAAATAATAGCACGTTTTGCAACCTAAGTTCCCTAAATTTATGGTCGGCAATGAAGGGTGAATTTGTTGGCAATGAAGAGTAAATTTTCTTTCTGATACAGTGCTTGACCAGAATTTTATTAGTTCTAAGTTTACCTTCTCATCTATGGTAGCCATTTGTCATTTGCCATAAATCTGATGTAAGACCACACTATGTAAATTATGGAATGCTATTCTCCAAAGTTTAATAATGTTCCTTGGCATGCCATTTAGAGGTTGTTTCTCTCCCATGTCTAAGTTTTTTAAATGTGGACAGCACTCCACGTAAACATATGGAGACTCATATGCCTGTGCGTTTCGAGTTTTCTGGTTTAGAAGAAACTTTCATAAGTAATTGTTACCTGCCCCCCAACACCATTTCTGCATTTCTCTGATTTCTTTACATTGATACCAGAAGATTTTCATCCACATAATTCATTTAGTGGGAGGGGTTGTTGATTCCTATTCATCCTGCCTGTCCAAGGCCGAGGATCCCAGTAGGCCAGCAAGTCAAATGAAGAAACAGAGGTCAAGAAAGAGTAAATGACCGGGTACCTGAGTGGCTCAGTTGATTAAGCATCTGACTCCATTTCAGCTCAGGTCATGATCTCATGGGTTCATGAGATTGAGCCCCATGTTGGACTCTGCACTGACAATGCAGAGCCTGCTTGAGATTCTCTCTTCCTCTCTCTCTGTCCCTCCCCTGCTTCTGCACACATGTACATACACAATCTCTCTAAAAATGATTAAATAAACAAAAAAAAAAAGAGGGAGTAAATGCTTTGCTTGAACCAGAATCACATCTGACTCTATCTACTTACAAATCTTTTTCAGTGATAGCCACTCTTTCAGTCACAAATATTTGAATCAGTAAAGTTAAAATGGATTGTGAAATATCATTCAAAGCATTACAGAATCTTTTATGTATTTTCACTTGATGAGTTTGGGTTATTATGGGGACAATGGACATAGATTCTCTCCCCAGGCCCCAATTCCTCATTTGGCAAGGCAGCGTTTCTCACCTAGTAGGTTATTTAGAATCCTTTTAGAAAGAACCTTTTGCCTTATTTTACCTAAAAAATATAATCAAAGTAGACAATATTAAGTCTCAAATGTAGGGAAAGGAATACTCTCACAGTTGACAGTGTAGTGCCAAATTTTTCTTTTCAAAAATATGTTTCCTTTAGCACTATTGTGCTGAGGTGTGAATATAATTAAAGAGTGATAGAATTAATTTTTATAATTATAATTAATTAAGTTTAAGTTTAAAATTTCCATAGCTTATTCAAATGCTTAAAAGATGCGTAACTCTTCTTGCTTTTCCCCTTGATGTGTTTCTAGCTTAAGAAGCTCTTACTGGCACCAGCCAACACTCAGCTAAGTTATAATGAATGCAGTGGTCTCAGTACCCAGAACCATGCAAACCATAATCACAGGATCAGAACAAACCCTGCAGTCGTTAAGGTACGACGTGAACTTTGTAATATAGGAGGGAAACTAACAAAGGATTTTGCTTGGAGCTGTAAAACAAAGGATAGGTTTATTTCTATGTATTCAGTTGGGATCCTGCAGTCGCTTTATAACTGTGAAACTATATGAAATGCCTTTCCAAAGGCAGTGCTCCAGCTACTTTAGACTAAAAAGAGTTCATTTATGCTTTGTCTTTGGATGATTGGAATGGAAGTTCCACCGTCTGTTACTCCTTGCCCACTTTATTAATACGTGCAGCAATGTGGGTTACAATAAAATTTGCTGATAGGCTGGTATTATCTATGAGTGACTTTAAGATGCAGGGCCGCCGTTCTGCCAGCTGTCTAACCTGAGAAAGATTGCTCTGGAATCACCGCAAAAGATCTATCTCTGCCATTAATTGGAGAGAATGCTGGCAATGACATAATTCGGTTAGCGGGCTGTATTAAACAATGTTTGTCTTGCCATTCACTGTGAGTGAAAACGGAGCGTTAAGGGGTACTTAAGAGAATTGTGAATACAGGGCTCCAGCAATCAGTGGCAAATTAAGGTTTAAACCAGCTTATTTTTTTTTATTCACAGTAAAGGCGCTATAGGGTCTTGTTAGTTACATGTTGCTGAGTAGGAACATTGAAATGTAGGAGAAATGAAATAAAAAGCTGCATAAATGTCATTTAGGAATTTTAAATGTAATTTTCTTTCCTTGTTCTGCAAACAATTATTCACAGCTCATAGATCTAGTACACTTAGACTGAACACTTCATTGAAAATCTCATCTCTTCAGAAAACCTATATCCATTCTGATAAGGTTCAGTTCACTAATTTTAGCTTTCTTTATGCCTTGTTTTTAAGACCGAGAATTCATGGAGCAATAAAGCAAAGAGCATTTGTCAACAGCAAAAGCCACAAAGACGTCCCTGCTCAGAGCTTCTCAAGTATCTGACCACAAATGATGACCCACCTCACACCAAACCCACAGAGAACAGAAACAGCAGCAGAGACAAATGCACCTCCAAAAAGAAGTCCCACACACAATCGCAGTCTCAACATTTACAAGGTAGGCTGGGGACCCAAACACAGGCTGTGGGGAGGGCACTGAAGGCAGAGCCAGCATGCACCAGGCTGGAATGCCCCCACTTCGGGCTTTCGCTTCACTGCTGTCTCTCTGGAAAGAGAATTCAGCACTTTAGTATAGATTTTTTTTTTTTTTAAATCTTTCCTTGGACACAGCTTGAACATGTCCTCTTCTGCTGATATGCAGCCTCATTCACAATCACCAAAAGGCACCTGAAATTGTGAGCTGGGTGGGGAGGAGGGTCGTGAAAAGGGAATCGTTACCTCGGACAAGGTTTATGTGAAATCTGAATTGCGGAGATAATTGAAATTCTGAGCCAGCTGGGCTAGACAATATTAAAAAGCTTTTATTTCCTCCCCCCCTTCTAATAATGGAAAAAATGAGGCATTGTTGATTTGCTGTATACACCTTAAGAAATAGTACATGGTGTTTGTGCAGCCTCTCCCGATTATTAAGTGTATTCTTTTCTTTTTTTAAAGACTACATGTTATACTCATAGATTTTATTTCGTAAATAAGGGTTTGGAAATCCCTGGAATTTATTTTTATTTGCTTTCTATGAAAAAATATGGCCTAGAGCAAACTAAGCATCTGGGGTGATTTTTATTATTCCCATACATTGCTGGAAGGCTGATGATTCTGAGGCAGATCAGGGTGATTTGGGGAAAACCTGCCTTGTCCAAGATCGAGATATAATTTTCTTTCTTTTTGGCTCTTCCCTCACAATAGTCCTGAGAGGCCCAAAGGAAGCTTGTTGAAAGTTGCGGTTGCTTTAAAATATTCCAGGTTCCACGTTCGCCCTACCTTTAACCTTATAGTGGGAACAGACATATTGTAAAATAGCCATTGCAAACACCCACTTCTTTTTTTCCCTTTTGTTTCCTCGACTTCCCCCTCCAGCTGCAGAGTGGTAGTCCCTGATCCCTGTTTTGAACCATGATTATTTCATTCAGGTATGCCGTTGCTGCTGCTTTTAATAAGTATTTTCTTTCCAGTGTTTCGAATTTCCCTCTCTCATCCCTACATCCCCATAAACCTTCCGGAACCTTCTTTCAGAGTTTTAAATTGGCTCTCATTGAGGTTTTCCCTCGTGGATATCTCAAAATCACTTGGCCATCCTTTTCTGTCAGCTCAGGGAAAGAGATTTCTTGAAATGGGCCAAGTTGTTTTTGTAGCTCGCCTTGCCCTGATTGGCCCCTCACACGCGTGCACCGGAACAGTTTTGCTTAGAGCCAGTGCTGTGGGTCACAGTGGTGTGGAGAGGGCCTCAGAGGCAGGGGGCGCAGCTGGGCTTACTCTAGTGAGCAGCTGAAAAACTCACTGGGCTGCTCTCCACCTTGTCCTAGTCTGTCATAGTCATGCATTCAGTGTTTTTGGAGCTGAATTTTAAGTCCTAAGCCTGCTGAAACCCTGTAGTGCGTGAATCCAGACAAGCAGCACATATTGAAAACATCTTTTTTTATTTAAGTTTATTTATTTATTTTTAGAGAAACAGAGACAGTACCAGTGGGGAAGGGACAGAGAGAGAGAGAGAGAGAGAGAGAGAGAGAGAGAGAGAGAGAGAGAGAATCCCAAGCAGGCTCTGCACTGTCAGGACAGAGCCTGATGAGGGGTTCAGACTACAAACCATGAGATTGACCTGAGCTGAAACCAAGAGTCCGATGCTTAATCGATTGAGCCACTCATGTGCCCCTCAACATCTTTTTAATTTTTACATTCTTAAAACTTTATTTGGCCCTTTTGGATTTTGAGGGCTTGGGGGTTTTCGGTTTGTTTGTTTTTTAAATCCACTTACCACTAATATTACTGTAAATTCTTACAAAACCATGGTAGTGAGGCGTTAAGTTGGCCTGGGCAGAATATATGCCTTAGATGAGACTTGCTCTGTATGGGTTTTTTAAAAAGATATTTTGTCTGTGGGAAAGCATAAAAAGTTTATCCCAGAACAAAGCCTGTTGACAAAAACACAAAAAGCAAAACTAAATTAACCTAGAAAATGTCTGAAGTTATTAAAGACCTAAAATAAAATAAACAAAATGGTTGGCTGTGGATAACCAACAGGAAATAAACACTCAGTTTCAGGAATGACTTAAATTATTATTCAAACTGATAAATATATTAACAATTAGAGACAATAACCAAAGATATACCGAGGATTACCTTTCCTGATGTAATGTTTTCTTAGTGAACTACATGTCTGCTGTCTGTGATGTTGTGGGGTCAAGTTCTTTCACTTCCTTAGGGTAATGGTCTGATCTTGGCCTCACGTTGGTGCCCCATTTATTCATTATATGCTAATGTATTCATTCATCCAAAATACTGTAATCTGGATGAAAAAGATGCATCCTTGCCCTCAGGGATCTTAGAGGCCCTGGTCTATCTAGTCATTGGGATAGTGTAGATTAAACTCCTAGTAAACCAAATCAATACTCCCCTAGTGGTAGCTTTTGTGACTGTGGGCATATTCAGGGATCATGGTATCATGATCACCTATACCCAACTATCAGAATGTTAGGGATATTCCTTTGAGCATTTCCAGGCAGCCTACCCTACACCTTGAAAACTGGAATTTCAGAGACTGATTTTTCAATGTCTATTTATTCTGTGACTTAGCACACAGTTTGTATCTAGTGATATTTCTATGGAACCTATATGCCTGATCCTAATTATTAGTTGAATGCTGAAAAAGTTGGTAAATTTCCTTCATGAGTATGTTCTTTTGGAAAGGCTCATTTTATCAGACATACTAAAACAATTAATGTAAACCAGTTCATTTGTCTGTATATATAAAAGCCAATCAATCAATGTACCTAATTTGTAGAAGACAACATGAACTTCATATTCCTGGATGCACATTGGATAGATGATAAACCATTCGATTGTATAAAAACTAAATCTAAATAGACAAATTAAATATGTAAATACTATTTATCTAAGTAAAGTATGTAATTTCAGCCTAATTTGGACATAAATAATATTTTCACATTTCAAAGGACCTTAATTACTGGTGTTGATTAATTTATTTTAATATCTATTGAATGCAATTCGTTTTGGTAATAAGAAAAAGGAAAGATATTCTGGGCTGACTCTACCAGGAACTAGTTTTATGGTCCTTCAAAATATCATTTCACGTCTTCAGACCTCAGGTTTTTCATCCATAAAGTAAGAGTTTATTCTAGAGACCTTTTTACTTTCAAGTCTAGGATTTTCAGTACCTTTTCAAAGTAGTTAGGACCTTTGGAAAGTAGTTATGTTAATGAGAAAAAATTGACCTAAACTTACTTACATATAAACATGTCTTTATAGATAAGCACATATATGCATAATGTGCGGATGTATATCCCAAATACATTTCTCATCATGTTTTCCCCTCCTTCTGTTCAAAATACAAGACTGCCAAGGAGAAGCAATTGAAATTTTGGAGTGAGAATATTCTTACTCCACCCCTCCTAATTAGGAAATGCCACTTGTAGGAGGTAAGATTCAGGAAGCATAAAAGGAAGTAAACGAGCTCTCTTTGCAAGTCTATTGGTCTCTCAACTGATAAACACAGTATTTTACTTTAGAAGTCTGTAAGATTTGGGGAGCTAAACTTCTTTTAAACCACCTGGGTCAATGTCCACAATTTGTCATAATCTCTCAATTAATTTTCAGTAAATGGAACGATTATTGCTTGAGCTTTGGCCTCATAGAAAAAAACCTATTCTCAGGGCTAGATATAAAATTATACATTTTAGAAGAAAAATCAACTGAATATTCATAACGTTCTGTTGTCTGATAGTTATTCTGCTGTTTTCTTGTCTAAACAAACCGTGTACTGTATTCCAAATTAAAATAGAAAACATTATTTCTCTCTGATGGTATGATGCAAATTTTGTATCCTTAACCAAGATGCTATATTTCGGGGAAAATTCTGGTTTCTGTATGTGTTTTTGAATGATATTTTACTGCTGCAAATGTTGTTTGGAATTTGTTTTAGCATAATGGACTGTTGTCTGACTTTGATCCAATATTCAGGGATTTCCTTACGTTAGTTTTCCAGTTTCAGTTTCCAACCTGATTGTAGTAAAAAAAAAGAAAAAAAAAAACTTAAAAAACCCCTCAATATTTCATAATTAGTTTCCTTTTCTTTCCTTTAGCCAAACCAACAACTTTATCTCTTCCTCTGACCCCAGAGTCACCAAAGTAAGTATTAAGAAATGTAACCATTTTCAGAAAGGGAAGGGGGTTCTAATACATTTGGCTACAGCAACTCCATTTCAGTTTGTTTTTATAAATGTGCCATATCTTCCAGTGACCCCAAGGGTTCCCCATTTGAGAACAAGACTATTGAACGAACCTTAAGTGTGGAACTCTCTGGAACTGCAGGTAAGCCTTATATTTCACTTGAAATGGAATGTGTGTATTCGTGTGTGTGTGTGTGCACATGTGTATGTATGAAATATGTATTAAATAACAGCATGTACTCTCTATGTGATTAATGAAATTAACGAATAGTACAAGCAACATTGGATAAGAAGTTGCCTATAAATATTTTCCTATATATTTTTTTTTTTTTTGAAGAAGACATTTATTTTGTGTCAGACTGGGGCCAGAGCCTCTGATGTATATTATTGCTTTGGTTTCTTGAATTACTCTATTTCAGACTGAGACCCCAAAACTTGAACAGAAGGAATTATTTAAATTTTTTTAAAGTTTTATTTATTTTTGAGAGAGAGACAGACAGACAGCACACGAGTGGGGAAGAGGCAGAGAGAGAGGGATACACAGAATCCAAAGAAGGACAGAGGCTCTGTCAGGACAGAGCCCGACACAGGGCTTGAACTTGTGAACCACGAGATCATGGCCTGGGCCAAAGTTGGATGCTTAAACGAATGAGCCATCCAGGTGCCCAAACAGAAGGAATCTTTGACAGGTTTCACAATAACCTCATGAAGATAGTGATAGTTTTCTTATCTTTAAGATGAGAAAATAAGGTTCAGATATGTTAAGTAACTTGCCCAAGATCACAGAGCTAGAAAACAAGGAGCAAAGTTCTGAACCCTGGTTTAGCCCTTATATCAATGTTTTAATTGGAATATTTTATCACTCACCATTGTACTTAACAGTATGATGCTCTCCTATATATGTTACCATTTTTATATCATCTCAGCAAAGGAGGAAAATATGCCCATTCACCAAAACAAAATATATTCATATATTTGTAAACAAGAATGATTTTCTTCACCAATTGGACATCTGGACTCATTTAGTCAATCTTACTTTATATACTGAAGAGAAAGGAGCCTTAAAAACTTGGAGTAACCCCTGAGTAACTTAGTAATCCAAAGACTTCTTAGGAAGACTTCTTTTTTTTTTTTTTAAATAGTTTATTGTCAGGTTGGTTTCCATATAACACCCAGTGCTCATCCCCACAAGTGCCCTTCTCCATGCCCATTAGCCCCCTTCCCCTCCCCCCCCATCAGTTCTCCGTTTGTTCTCAGAAGACTTCTAATTTGGTTGCAAATGGTGCCTTTGTACTGAGTGCTTTATGTGTAGGTACTTGAACTACACTGGAAAGTGAACCTTAGGCTGTCTGAAGTAGAAGTTCCTTGGCTCTGGCCATTGCTGATAAGGGTAAAGGAACAGAAACTTAAACAAGATGCTTTTAACCAAAACTATAGTGTCTACGTACACCATGGTCATGATTACTAAGTTTAATTTCACACTTTGAGTTTGCTAAGTTACCTCCTTATGAAAAAGGTCTATTGCATGATCGCATGATTTGGTCAAGTAGTAGCTTAGTTAATTTCATGGTTTTTATATATACATATGCAAATATGAACATATCTTTATATGCTTAGATATATATATATACACATATACTCACTTAAAAGCATATGCATTACATCATTTCTTAAGTAAATTATTATTACTTATATAAGTAACTTTTATGTGTATATATCATATTCAGAAGAGATCTTCTTATCTGACCAATAGGAATGAGTGTTTGGTGAGTCTATTGAAAAAGTTGATTAAAGTTTATAGCTTTGCCATTTTACTTTTGTTTAAATCATATAAAAAACATTCAAATATCAAATTTTCTGTATAAGAAACAGAGATGTTCGCTTTGAACTTAAATGTCCTAACTGGTAATCCATTCCACTTTCTGGCACAAACTGCACTAATACTGTAATTCATTTCTTGATTATTAAAAAAAATTTTTTTAATGTTTTATTTCTTTTTGAGAGAGAGAGAGAGACAGTATGAGCGGGGCAGGGGGGTGGTCAGAGAGAGAAGGAGACACAGAATCCAAAGCAGGCTCCAGGCTCTGAGCTAGCTGTCAGCACAGAGCCCAACGCGGGGCTTGAATCCACGAACTGAGAGATCATGATCTGAGCTGAAGTCGGATGTTTAACCGACTGAGCCACCCAGTTATCCCCATTTCCTGATTTTTAAAGGAAAAGAATTAAAGATATTTGTGTCATAGTCTGAGTGCAAAATCATTCCAGATTTCTATGATTTTCATATAAATAAAAAATAATAATAATTTCCCATGTTTTTCCAGTATTTCCAATACCACCTGTCTACCACTTATTTGACAACTTTGTTTTAGTGACATATCTTTATTGGTTCTTCTTACAGAAACAATTTTTCTTATATTTCACTCAATTTCATAATATTTTATTATCTTACATAATTCCAGTTACCACTATAATAGACATCAACTTGTTTGGGAAATACTACTGTGGATCATGATAACAACTCAGTTAAATCTATTAAATGTGAGTGTTCTGAATGTTATATTAGGCAGATACGTTGTTTCAAAGAGGAGTGAGAAAGCTTCCACTGTGTATACCCACACCAAGGTTTCTGCTAAAACAATTTTATCATGTATTATTGTATTATGTATTGTATTATGAATAATTTAATCTTACTATAAAAATATCGAAAATATAAACTATTAGAAAACTTATTTATAATTTAAAATTATAAGATGTACTATAGTATTTTTCCCTATGGATAATTTTACACATTATATTTATACTATAGTCATTTTATATATATAATTTTGTGTCCTGATTTTTCAGTTAACATTTTAACAGGAAATTTTTGTATCACCACAGACCCTTTACTATCAGGTTTTTAGTGCATTGTATGACAACACACTAGATCAAAATTTATTTCATCTACAAAAGGTAGATAAAAATTTATTTAATCATACTCCTATTATGATTTTCAATTGTTTTAAAGAGTCACTGTTTTGAAATAGCACTGCATTAGAAATGTTTGCTCATGATTTTTTACTGAAGTATAGTCGACATACAATGTTCTATTAGTTTCAGGTATACAACCTGGTAATTCAACACTTCAATATATTATTCAGTGCTCACCATGATAAGTGTAGTTATCATCTGTCACCATGTAAGTTTATTGCAATATTATTGATTAATTCCCTATGCTGTACTGTCCATTCTCATGACATATTTATAACTGGAAATTCGTACCTCTTAATCCCCTTCACCTATTTTGCCCATCCCTCTATCTCCTTCTCCTCTGGCAATCACCAGTTTGTACTCTGTATTTATGAATCTGTTTCTGTTTTTGTTTTTGTTGTTGTTGTTCGTTTATTTTGTTTTGTAGATTCCACATAAAAGTGAAATCATATGGGATTTGTCTTTTTCTGGCTTATTTCACTTAGTGCAAGACACTCTAGGTCCATTCATGCTTTCAGAAATGGCAAGATTTTATTCTTTTTTATGTCTGAGTAATATTCCATTATATATGTATATTACATTTCCTTTATTCATATATTGCTCTTATATCTTGGCTATTATAAATAATGCTGTAATAAATGTAGGGATGCATATGTCTTTTCTAATTAGTGTTTTCATTTTGTTGAGCAGATACCCAACAGTGAAACTACTGGATTATATGGTATTTCTATTTTTAATTTTTTTTAAAATATTTTTTAATTTATTTCTAGGAGAGAGAGACACAGCGTGAGCAGGGGAGGGTCAGAGAGAGAGGGAGNGTATCTCTTGTCTTTAGATACTGGTTGTTCTCACAGATTTAAGGCGATATCTCACTGTGGTTTTAAAGTTCATTTTCCTGATGATTTAGTGATGTTAAGCATCTTTTCATGTGTCTACTGGCCATCTGTATGTCTTCTTTGGTAAAATGTCTATTCGGGTCCTCTGACCATTTTAATTGGATTATTTGTGGGTGTTGTTAGTTAGGTTCACAAATTTAATCATGTCTCAAAAAAAATTCTTAGTAGTTTTTAATAACAAATATACATATATAATATCTTGGGGTCCTCTGGTATAGACTGTCACACTGCTTTCCAAATGGAGTGCATTCATTTACAGCCCTGTTAGCCCTCCATGGATGTACTTGTTTTATTACATCCTTCCTGGCACTGGGTATCTTTGTTTTTGAACTGTTTTCCTCATTTATATATATGAACATATCATTTTAATTGCATTCCTTCTATTAGTGAGACTATGGTCTCACAAAAAAAAAAAAAGCACTTCTTTTTCCTTTTTTCCTTCTAGCAAAAGTTTTAACATTTTTCTTATTGAGAGGAACCTAACTTTAAAAATTTTTATTTAGGGGCACCTGGGTGGCTCAGCTGGTTAAGCATCTGACTTGGGCTCAGGTCATAATCTCACAGTTCGTGGGTTCGAGCCCTGCGTCAGGCTCTGTGCTGACAGTTAGCTCAGAGCCTGAAGCCTGTCTCCAGATTCTGTATCTCCCTCTCTCTCTGACCCTCCCCTGCTCACATTGTCTCTATCTCTCTCTCAAAAATAAATAAAACATTTAAAAATTTTTAAAATGTATTTATCATTTTTAAAGTGTAGTAGCTCACGCTATTGAAAGACAAGCAGAGATTTATAGAAGATACTTTTTTTTTAAAACATATTTAGCATCCTTAAAAATAGACACAGTGGATTTATTCCTGTCAGTGGACCAGAATTTGTTTAACTGGTTTAAATCCTTTCTTCTTGCTGCTTTGAAAGATTATTGGGTACAATGAAAATCAGTTTACCAACATTTTTAATACCTGCTCTATACTTGCAATATGATAGGTCTTAGTGGATGCCCAGCAAGTATAAAGCCTAGAGACTGATCCATACAGTTTGACACAGTTTATTGGCCTGCTCAGTATTCTTGTGTTTAAGATATGGGCTTATAGTCTGTTGGGGAAATAACACACATTGTACAAGTAGCATGGAGGTGAAATATTGTCTATCTTGTTTTGCTACCTTCTAAGAAAAGTGGGCCCAGAGGGTGGCTTTTAGTTTATTGAGCGTGGTGGTTTTAGGTGTAAAGATGCAAATTAGAGACAATGAGGTAGGGCCAAAATGCATGACATACTTCAAAGAATTTAGAGTTCTAGGAAAAGGGACTGAGGAAAAACTTGGAGCAGGCAGAGGAGGCTAGGAAGAGAAGTTTGGAACTTGACCGGAGAGGAGAGTGATATAAAGAAGAGTTTGTTGGGTTGGTGTTGGTGTTGGTGTTGTTGGGGATAGAGATATTGTGGGTTTGAAGTGCTTTAAAGTATGTGATGTTATGATCTCTATTGCCTCAAACAATCTCTAGTAAAATTTCTTGCATAGTAGTGTTTAGAGGATGTGATATACACTGATTGCATCTCAGGAGAATCACCAAAGGGAGAAAATTTATCAAGGTGACCCCTTGGCACTTTGCTTCAAGTTAAATACAATGACAGCGCAGAAGATTGAAAGGAATTACAAAGACGGTTCAAGGACCAAAGGAAGAATTAAGGTGATACCATTAGCAAAGGACCCAGGCGATCCATGGAAAGGAGTGTGGAGGGAATCCTGCTTTCTGTAGGTAAAACTGACTGGGGGAGCCTTAGGGAGAGAAATATTTGTATCAGATTTGAACTGTACAAGGGGATAAGGAGAGAAGATATTGATGGAGCAGAAGCAAGAAGGCAGGAAATCAAAGAGATGTTTTAGTAACACTGAACTTGGCATGGGTAGTGACATCAGTAAGGAACTACAAGACTGAGCATGCACTTTTCCCCCTTTATCTTTTAATTGCTAAAATGCTTTTCTCTCTCCTTAATCTTTCCTGGGTCTTAGTTTCCTTAATGTTAAAGTCATATTTATACCCCCCATCAAATTACTGTCTTACTTAAAGGACTAAAATATAGGTTGGAAAACTAAAATTTCCAGCATGCAACCATTTTTGACACACCCAAATGGCAATTTCGTGTGCATTCAAACAGAATTTTAGAAGTTTATAAGCAGCAAAGCTCCAAATAAAAGTAATCTACTATGATTTTCTGAAAGCAGGCAGCATAGCTTAGTGCAGTTATGCAAAACCTTGGGTCTGACATTGGATAAACCCAAGTTCAAATTCTGGATCTACCATCTAGCAATATGGCCTTTGGTCACTTTAATTAACTTCGGTAAGACTCAGGATCCTAATGCACCAAATGAAGATAATACCAGCACCTGTATCTCATTGAGCCTCTCTGAGGATTGAGATAAAATGTGAAGAAGGCTTACTCCAGTGCCAGCATATATAGGTATTCAATAAATATAAGATATTTACTACTAATTCTACATTAATTTTATCTGCCAAGGTGTTTGTACCTTGTTGCTCATCTTTTCAACTTTTGATTATCTTTACCGGTTCCCTTTCATTGACCTTAATGTTGTTTTCTCTTTGGCACACTTATATATGAAGTTATATATTCTCTTTGTGGCAAAATTCCTCTAATTCTCTAATATGAAATTCAACATATACTGGTTTTGGTATGGGTATGGATTTACCAAGTCAAGGTGGAACAATATCCTCCATGATACTCTCTCAACAGCCACTTCTATTATTCCTACACATTCTGGAGATTAGCCACTCCCTAGTAAGCATGTGATATATGCTTTTTTTTGATTCTCTGGCCGTTTCATTGTTGAGGAAAAACTTACATGTTGACACTGGCTCTGTGGTAGACCCTGGGTTCAAAGCATGTCTGTCTGACTAGAGATGATGTCTCTTTCCTGAAGCATGAGTTTTAAAGATAATAGTCAACATCTGTTATGTGAAATAGGTTTCATTTCACTTGCCAAGTATCATTGATTGGTATTGGCTGCCAGGAGCACAGTGTTGAGGAAGATTCCAAGGCCAAGTCTATATTCAGTGAAAATGTCATGATCAATTAGTGATGTCTGCCATTGGTGCAGAAAGGGGGTGGATAGGGTGGAAACATTCATGTTGTTGATTTGTTGATCCTTGGTCTAAAGGCTTCATCCATTTTGTCATGGCCAAGGAAATGGATCAAGCTGTTCCCCAGGACTCTCTGGTATCTCCTTTTGCTTTACTCTCACAAAATTTGGGGAAATTTTCCAAACATTTATGTACAGATGTAAAGAGTCAACAAAACTCTGAGACCTCTAGAAAAATCCCTCTGCCCCATCTGCAGAGTCTTTGGGAAACAGGAGGGATGAGACAGGAAGTTTGCTTTATTAGGTATTGCCAGCTGGTCTGACTTTGTGATTGTCCTAAACTAGCTCATTTTGGCTGATAAAAAAAACACTTCTTTTTTACAGGTGTAAAAACTAATTTGATTTCAAAATAGCTGTTAGTAAAACAAGATGAGAGGAGAGAATGATCTTTTGGAAGAAGGCATTTAAATCTATTGCATATGGAGATTTTCAGAGTGCTAGACTTTTGTTGTTTCTGAAATGGTAATGGCAAAGCAATGCCAGCTCAACTGGATGATGGTTTTAGCCATAAAGGAATTGGTTAGGGACCAAAGTGGCCGACCCCAAAATTTCATCTATATGTATGTGTATATGTATATGTAAATTGTTTTTAAAATTATTTCTGTAGAAGTAATAAAAAGCAATATAGCTATTTTATAACTAATTAGAGGGAAGGAGACGAACAAAATAATCAGCAGTATCATCACCCTAACACACGAGGTCTTAACAATATTTTCCTCCATCAGTGTTGCATTTTCCTCATGATTTTGATGATAGGGGACAAGTGATTTGGTGTCATTTATTTTTCACTATATGTTTTTCAATGGTTTAAATTGGCAATCATTCAAACTGCACTTTGGTGGTCTTGTTCTTAAAAGAACCCATTCATTAACCAATCAGTTTGTCATTTCTTCTTTTATGTAGAGTTTTATATTGTCATTTTTGGACTTCCCATTTAAAAATTCATTTTGACAGACAGAATATTGACAGAGAGCATAAATTTGCTGTACCCTTTTGGTATATACTTCTTCTGTATGTGACTTATCTTTGGGGAAATAAACCAAAGCCAAATATGAGCAGTAGTTGGTAGTTTTCAAAGGAAAACGATAGCATGAGAGAAGTGGAAAGTGATTTTGACAGATCATATAATCCTTTACTGAGCCTGAAGACTCCAAGAAAGAGAGACCCCACAAATTCTCTTTACAGCCCATTCCAGTGTTTGGCAACTCTTACTGTCAGAGGTTTCCTCCATATTTCAACTCCATCCTTCATTTTCTTTTTTTGATCTCATCCTTCTTGACGCAGCATCTGGAATGATCATTCCTTTGTTATCTTTTTGGGAGATAATACTATCCAAATTTCTTTTAAGCCAAGAATGACAAAGTGATTTCCTCTCCCACATAAGGTAGTGGGGGGAGTTGGTGATAGATGCTCACAGAAGGACAGGTTTCCCCTCACCCCCACCTTCATCCCCACTTCTGCCCCAGCTCTATGGGAAAGTGCATGGAGAACCAATTAGTATCTTTATCTTCCATGACCAAGAGTTGGAGAATTAGGCACATGTCTTAGGAATGTTCTGAAGGCTTTCTGTGAGTCCAGTTTGTTCTCTGGTAATCAGGGGTGATATAGGAAATATTGGAAAAAACAAACAAACAAACAAAAAAACAGTAACAGCAGGGGCACTGGCATTCAGAGCATCCAGAGATGATGGCAGCCGAGTACTGGGCAGGGTGTGGGATGTTCCTCCATGAAAGCATTAGCACTTCTGTGCGTGGCTCCTCTGGGACTCCAGTGAGTTCTGGGAAAGTTGGAGGTGGGGGACAGCATGAGAGGAGCTCCTTTAACAAAATATTCTCACTGGCAGAGCAGTAACAGTTCATACTGAGTGTCAGCCTTTCCTATGATCTCTTGATACCCACTCCAAATTCTTAAAGGCATAAATTGTATGGGTAAGGCGAGCCACACACCTCTCTGTCCTGTCCTTTTTTTTTTTTTTTGTTAAATCTTTAAGCAAATGAGAAACTCACATTTCCATTGTTTTTTCTTAAAACAAATATTTGAATTGACATGTGACATAAGAAAATTCCCACCGCCAAAAAAACTTCAAAACAAGTCACAGATACAGCATGAGGTTCTGCAAAATACTGTGCACTATTAAAAAAAAAAAAACTCTGCTGAAGTCATTGGGTGGATAGTGGAACACACACAAAAAAACAGAGGAGTCACCATTTATCAGAGTCATTCAATTAAACAAACACACCCAAAAGAGAACTCCTCAAAGAAAATCATTTTATAGCACATAATGAAAAACAAAACAAAACTTGTATCTGACTTTTTTTTTTAATAAAAGGGCTGTTTAAAAAGATGACTGTGGAGTGTGCACCACTTCTCCCAGATTTGCTGTGCAGAAGTGCCTAAGTGTGAGTGATGTAGAGGTACTTGTTTATTATAGAACACATTTCAATGCAGTAATCATAAATATTGCTAAGGTTGTGCTCTGTTGAAATATGACCTACATACTCTTGATTGTTTGTGTTACGTGATTTGTCTGACACCCATTACATTCTGGGTAATAGCAGCCATTTGTTGCTCTGCACAGCAGGCTCTTTTGACAAAAGAAAATAGGCAGTAATAAAAAAGCTATAGTCTGAATTACATTCTGCACAGTGCTGCACTGCTGAGAGTTTGTGCAAGTGTGTTAACAATGCTCTGAACTGCCTCTTGTCAGCCTTCAGCCTGTAATGGCCATCTGTCCTCACATAAATCTGTCAAAACCTGCTAAGTTCAAGAGAGAGCATGGAATATACCTTGTACTGTCAACACCAAAATGTACACATTCCCCAGAAAATCAACACACAGGAAATAATCCGGAGGTTATGGGAGGCATTAGCCCTGTTGATTTAAGCTTGTGGGGTGATATTGAGAGTCTGGCCATTAGAGGGAAGATGAGCAAAGGTAGTGGCATTAAGGAATCGAGTATTGACTGCCCTCCTACCACAGGGGACAGAGTTCTGGGTGGGGAAATGGGAGAAATCCAATTAGTTCAGATGCAGCAACGNGGAAATAGATTTTCAATTAGACACTGGTGGTTCCATCCTTGAGATTTCTCAATCTTGCTTGGAGGTATTCTCTGAATAAAGATATTTCCATAAACAGTAAAAAGTTTAGGGAATTATCTGAATTGTTTTCCCTTACCCACCTACTCACTAATCCTAAAATAACTTCCACCCATGAATCAGGTATTACTGCTTTTAACAAGCAGTACCAACAGAAATGGCCACCCCTGGTATTTTCACTCATGGGGTATATTTCGTTATCTCGGAGCGTTGCTGTATATCTTAGGCACATATGCAAGAACATACACTTACTTCAAGTTGTAGGGAATTACCCATTTATTAAAAGGAACCATGAAGTCCCTAAAATACCAGCATGCTGATGTATTATCCAGCACAAAGGAGAAGCCTAGTGAATGTCTGCTCTATCCCCATAGGTTCCCCAATATGTGAAGAAGGTAAAAGGCTTTGTTTTTAACTCAAAAAACAACAGCAGCAAAAATAAACAAACAAACAAACAATGAAGAAACTACAATCAGGTGATCGCCACACCCAAGAGCAACTTGAGAATCAGTTATTTCAGCAATAATGAGCTTAGGTACTGGGACAAGGGTTTCAAACGTTCAAGACTAAAAAGAATTTCTATATTTAAAATCCCTAGATAGCTGAGCTATTTTTAGAACTAGTCTCTCTTTAATAGTGGCCTAATTTGGTGTTTCTGAAGTTTAGGGTTTCTTTTTATAAGTCTAGAATGTCAGTCAAAATACATATACCTGAGATCAAGGCATTGTGCTACTTAGACATGACGGGACAGAGATTCTCCATATGTGGTCCATGAACCACCTCATTAAAAACGTTTGACCAGCTTCCCAAGTTATTCTTGGGCCACTGAAATACAAGACCCACCACTAAAGGAGAATATAGAAAAATTAAACAACAACAACAACAAAAAAAAGAACAAGAATTTTTGCAAAAATAAGCCCAAGCGACATTCCACTGAGAGCATATAATCTATTTGGAGAGACAAGATAAACTATACATTCAAAAAGAGATGAGCAAGAATATAAAGCATTATCTGATAAGTATCAAACGAGTGATCCCGGCAATAAATTATTAGGAACGTAACAACTCTGTAATTTGGGAACCATGAGAAGATTTATGGAATTGGATTTTAGGATGTCGAATGTCATTTCCACCATTCAAAGGCTATGTCATTTGGAATATTTGATTTTTATTTGCTGAGCAAAGAGAGATTATTCATCATTATTTCTTTGGGCATCTTAGCCTCCTGTGAGAAATATCTGAGAATTTGTCATTTATTTGGAGGAACATTAGGATCTTAAAATTTATTGTAGTGGTAGCTGAAGGTAGCATGTGGTAGAAATGAGTGTTAGGAACGGGGCAATGCAAAAGATAAAGGAAACAAGGGGAAAAAGAAAGAGAAAGAGAGAAAGATTGATTACATAAGAATCTCTTAGAGTAGTAAAGGGCATTCCTGTCCATGAAAGAGGGGACAAAATGGAATGTGCCTCAGTGACACGGAGGTTTCATTCAATAATATGTCACCTCCTTATTATCTTCAAATGAAGAGTGTGGAAGGTGTATGGGGGTGCCTGCTAATCAAGGGAGCTTTTCTGGGACTCCGATGGGTCCCTTCTCTTTGTGTTTGTATTTCCCTGTCTTTCTGAATTTTTCTGGGTTGGATTTCCAAAGTCAAATTGCTTTTTATTTTTGTAGCTTTCTCCCCTCATTTAGGGAGTGTTAGCCATGCAAAATAAAATTGCCAAATGTTGGTGTAAAGTATTTTATTATAGAGGAAATATTAATATTAATTTCCTCCATCTTTTTATTGCAAAGTAGGAAAAAGAGGCAGTATCGTCCTGTTTATACCAAAATTGCATGTGGCTTTCTGTGACCTACTTGGTCGTGTGTGTGTGTGTGTGTGTGTGTGTGTGTGTGTGTGTGTGTATTTTTCCATTTCTCCAGAAAGGTAAGATTTTTGTGCCATCTCCTTGAAATGTGCAGTTGCCTTAAGTCTAACCCCAGGCTTGTGAGCAGATTTGAAGTTCTTTTCTGCTGAACAGCGTTCACTCATCCTCCTAAATAGAAGATGTATTGTAAACTTCAATGTTTCCTTGTAAGCATAAAGTCATTTGAACCCTAGTCTGCCCTTCTTCAAAGTTCCGTGGACTCTGGAGCCATTTCCCAATTATCCTTCCTCGGTGTGAAGGGATGAGTAGAACTTTCTCAGGGGTGAAACATAGTAGAGGCAACTACAGTTCACAGGCTCTCCCACCATGGCGTCTGATGGAATTTTCTGCTCTTCTGTAGGAAAGGACGAAAGGCACCAACCGATGGGGTGTCTCTCATCACCCTCTATTTACTTTTTTATTTTTTTAAATTAGTTGGTTGCCGGAGTTTGGATCCGTTTCAAAGCTTCAGCCTCCTAACCCGCCCCGATGTGCTCTAAATAAAATGGTCCGCTGGCACTGCAGGATTTAGGGTTCCTGTTCATTTAGGTTTCTGTTGCAGAACCATATTTTAGACAGAATGTATTAGTTATGCTTACAAGAAAGTATTATACCTACATTAGCCATGGTTTACTAAGTTAATGAACTGTGGAGACAAAGAATCATTGCCATCAAGTTGCACAGTTGTCTGGTTCCCTACTTTCGTCTGTCGTGTTTTACAGCACTTCCTTTGAGGTTGTCTGTTTCCTTCCCACCCTGCCCCACATTTGCTGTCATCCCATCTTTTTGTTTTTGTTTTGTTTTTAAGTTGCCTAGTTTTGGGGCTCCTTGGGTAGTTATCCTTGATTGGGGAAAATTTTCTGAGCCACTTGTATGCTGCGCAGCGTTCCTTGCAGACAAATGCTACCAAAGCTATTCTGTGATTCCCCTGGGCTGCGCTGTGTTAATTTTCCATAAGGCAGACACACAATGCCCTTGGAAATGTGAGCTTTGGTAATGCCTGGTGCCCCGTGGAGGCCGGTAGTGAGGCATTCGTGTTTCCTGGGCAGCCAGGTCTGTTAGCATTGGCGTTTAAAATACAAAATCTCATGGATTTCACTGCCGCCTGACAGTAGTGAGATCCATCTTTTCTGGGTGACAGAGGCTTAGAGGGAGAGAGGCACTTTTTCAGGTCTCATCATGAATTTCCTTTACCTTCTTTCTCGCCATTGTCTGAGGTCCTGGAGAAGTTAGGAAAACCTGTCCTGGCATTTAACAACATTATTTCCATCTCTTGTCTCTCTCCCCACCTGCCTCCTTCTTTTCCCCTTTTTTCCCTTAGGCCTAACTCCGCCCACTACGCCTCCTCACAAAGCCAACCAAGATAACCCTTTCAGGACTTCTCCGAAGCTGAAGTCCTCTTGCAAGACTGTGGGACCTCCTCCATCAAAGAAGCCCAGGTACAGTGAGCCTCCTGGCACCCAAGGCAATAACTCCACCAAGAAGGGGCCCGAGCAATCTGAGTTGTACGCACAGCTCAGCAAGACCTCTGTGCTCACCAGTGGACACGAGGAAAGGAAGGCCAAGCGGCCCAGTCTACGGCTGTTTGGTGATCATGACTATTGTCAGTCAATTAATTCCAAAACGGAAATACTCATTAATATATCACAGGAGCTCCAAGACTCTAGACAACTAGAATATAAAGATGCCCCCTCCGATTGGCAGGGGCAGATTTGTTCTTCCACAGATTCAGACCAGTGCTACCTGAGAGAGACTCCGGAGGTGGGCAAGCAGGTCTCTCCTGGCAGCACCAGAAAACAGCTCCAAGACCAGGAAATTCGAGCCGAGCTGAACAAGCACTTCGGTCATCCCAGTCAAGCTGTTTTTGACGACGAAGCAGACAAGACCAGTGAACTGAGGGACAGTGATTTCAGTAATGAACAATTCTCCAAACTACCTATGTTTATAAATTCAGGACTAGCCATGGATGGCCTGTTTGATGACAGCGAAGATGAAAGTGATAAACTGAACTACCCTTGGGATGGCACGCAATCCTATTCATTGTTCGATGTGTCGCCTTCTTGCTCTTCTTTTAACTCTCCAAGTAGAGATTCCGTGTCACCACCCAAATCCTTATTTTCTCAAAGACCCCAAAGGATGCACTCTCGTTCAAGGTCCTTTTCTCGACACAGGTCGTGTTCTCGATCACCATATTCCAGGTCAAGATCAAGGTCCCCAGGCAGTAGATCCTCTTCAAGGTAAACTTTGTCATCACCTACCCCAGACCATAAGGTCAAAAAAAAAAAAAAAAAAAAATCAANCCCAGACCATAAGGTCAAAAAAAAAAAAAAAAGCACTCAAAACCCACAGGCAGCCCAGCCCCTCACCACAGCATTCTCAGGGCTTCTGGAACTAACAAGGATGTCATTACACAGACATTCCTCCTCGTCTTCTCTTAAATCTGTCAGCCTTGAACACCGTGCCTTGAGCCAGTCAGATCACAGAGAGCAATTTGTAAGAAACTTGCTCATTTAATTTTTCCATTTCCTGGAGAGCTGCCCTGTGCTGGGATAGTTGAGATCCATGCGAGATAAAGCTGACATTGTACCAGACTGGCACTCTGCGTTAGCATCAGGAAGAGAGGCTGGGAGAGAACACATCACTCCCCAGAGTGACTATACCATCAAACCATCACCAGGAAATCTCACAGTAGCTAGGAAGAAGCCACTTTCTGTCATATGGTGTTCCAGGGATACTCAGTCGTGCCAATAAACCAGGGTTAAATGGCAGTTGCAAATACCCTTTCTGTTTTTCCTCTCACTCCCAGATCTTGCTACTACTATGAGTCAAGCCACTGCAGACACCGTGCACACCGAAATTCTCCTCTGTGCGCAAGATCGCGTTCCAGGTCGCCCTACAGCCGTAGGCCCAGGTAAGGGCACCTGTGTCATTTTCCTTCTGCTCCTCTCACCACCTCCTCTAGATGACATGATGGTAGCTCAAACCCTGCCCCCACCCCCTCATGATTTGTTTTGCTTGTGTAAATGGAGGCGGTTGACTTAATGATGAAGTTATGTTTCTCAGGTATGACAGCTACGAGGAATATCAGCACGAAAGGCTGAAGAGGGAAGAATACCGCAAAGAGTATGAGAAGCGGGAGTCTGAAAGGGCCAAACAAAGGGAGAGGCAGAGGCAGAAGGCAATTGTAAGCAGCTGGGAGCTCACTTTCATTTTAAAGGAGGGTTTTTTCCCCTCCCCTTCTCTTCCCTTCTCTTCCCTCCCTTTCCCTTCTCTTCCCTTCCCTTCCCATCCCTCCCGTTCCTTCCCTTTCCTTTCTTTTCACCTTTTTTCTGTAGATTAGAAAATAAACGAAAGCTGAGGCTTTGCTAGAATATGCAACATTCAGCCTGTTGACTTTGAAACAGTGGTGGATCCCCAATCCATCTTGACGTGAATTATTGGGAAACAAAATGGCAAATGAGTGTATGTTCTTATTCAGACTTCACATTCCCCATTCATCTTGAAGCTCAGTACTGTTTTCTACTTTGGTTTTCCAAAATGGAGGAAGCAAGGATTTATTCAGTCAAATATTGTTTCCATGGGGTTAGACGATGAGTTTTTCTTACTGTTCTCTGCTGCTTTTTTGTCTGAGTGGAAGATGAGGTGGTGCCCGTGTTTGGTTTTAGTTTTTGTCTTCTTGGCAGGTGTTAGAATTGGATTGCGCAGGAAGGGACAGGGTTCAAGTTAGATTTAAAGAAGACAATAAGGGCGCCTGGGTGGCTTAGTCGGTTGAGCGTCCGACTTTTGCTTAGGTTATGATCTCGCGGTTCGTGGGTTCGAGCCCCGCGCCAGGCTCTGTGCTGACTGCCAGCTCAGAGCCTGGAGCCTGTTTCAGTCTGTGACTCCCTCTCTCTCTGACCCTCCCCTGCTCAAGCTGTCTCTCTCTCTCTCTCTCTCCTAGAAATAAATAAAACACTAAAAAAAAAAAACCTTAAAAGAAGATAGTAGATGAAGATTTGCAAAAAAGTCATCATTTCTTACTTGTGCTGGGTCAACATCTAACTGGGTAGTTGACACATTTACATTTCTTATGAACTACTTTGCAGTAACCCATTATGCATTTCGTCACCACTTACTGCAGGGTATTGCATTTCCTTGACATACAGACATTACTCACTGATATAAAGATCCAGGCTACGTTGAACTTGTTTGTTCTCTGCAGGTCACTACTTCTCAGCACCTACTCACAAATAGGTGGATTTTACCCCAACTCCCTCCTATTGCTTATCAACCTAGAACTTGGAAGGCAAAAGCCAGTCACTCCAGTTGTCAGTCTCACCCATGGCAGACATTCCTAATCGATTACGAAACTCTTCCCACTGAGTCTGCAGGGAAACTTTGGGTCTCTCCCAACTCAGTGCTTCAGGGAGCCTTGAGTAATCAATCAGAAGGCCACTGTGACTGCCTATCTGTGCTAGTAGCTCCTAAAAGTCATTCAGTTAGATCAGCTTTTCACAGATCTTGCAAATAAGGTAACCAGGGTTTAAGGAAATGACTTTCAACTGTAAAGGTGAGATTTATATTGTACCTCTAAGAAAATCTACAACCATCAACAAAATCTTGAAAAACCTGCATAAAAGATCGGACTAATGGAGTCAAAATCAAGCACTGGCCAACAGTTATCAACCAGAGGGAAAAGGTTAACTGAGAGGCTTGTTAATAGCAGGCACTCGAGGAAAAAGAAGGGAGAAGTAATTGAATACTTAGGCTAAAGGTCTAGAGTGTTTGCTGTCATTTAACTTTGAATCTACCTAAGACTGAATCAAAAGTCTTGTGCAAATTACAACACTTTTCCTCATTTTTCTCAACTTTCAAATGAGCTGTGATATTAAGAGCTGCCAGAGTGTCATTAGTTAACACTTAAAGAAGACTAATGACAATTAAAAATTCAATTTTTCTAATTTTGCTGTATTTAATTAATAGCCTGTTCAATAATTATAATAACTCACATTTATATAATGCCATATAGTTTACAAAGCCTTTTAATATGACACATTACAGTTAATCTTTACAAAAGAATATCATGTTGAGCAAGTGTGTAGGAAAATAGTTATTTCAGTGTTTGCAAATTCATATTTTATAAAATCCTTCATGTTTCTTCCCCAAAGTATCACACTGAAGAGAGAGATTAATAATCTCATCATATATTTGCTCATTTGGGCAAAATGCACCACTATAAACAAAGCTGTGTAGATAAATGTAGCTAAATGGCATATGTTTCTTTTATTCCTTCCAAAGATAATTTAGTGCCACATACTTAATGAGAGTGCATAAAAGAGAGACAGATCCTTTCACTAGTTTGGCTCTTTCCAAAATGTCAAATAGTGTGTGGTTGGTCCACATTCCATAGTTATGCCTGTGCCAAAAGCAACCTTGAGGTCACTAGCCCCAGATTCAAAGCAGATACCCCCTGCCTTCACTTTGTGTCACAAATGTTGACCAGTTCTTTAGTTAATTCTTTGAGTAAGACATTCTTTATCAGTTATCTCTGAAAGATGGCTTATATAGTAAAAATATCAAGTTGGCTTACGTTGAGTCATTATAAATTAACTAAACATGTGTGAGAATTTTGGCCTTGAGATTTTTGTGTTTTTGTTTTGGAAAAGGAGATTTAAAAAAAAAAAAAGCCTAGGACATAGAGATAATTTACTTTGCCAACACAGTGAACTATAAATAATAAGAGCTTAATATGAAGATTTAGGACTAACTCATAAATTCATCCCCTCTTGAACAGTGATATGCTATTTCTGCTTAACATAACTGGAAACTTGTGATCCTTTATGTGACAAATATTTGCTAGGTGCCTAGGGTATAAAATTAGGTAAGACCTTGGAGCCCCTGGGTGGCTCCGTCAGTTAAGCATCTGACTTCAGCTCAGGTCATGATCTCACGGTTCATGAGTTTGAGCCCCATATTGGGCTCTGTGCTGACAGCTCAGAGACTGGAGCCTGATTCCAAATCTGTGACTCTCTCTCTATCTCCCTCCTTCCCTCTCTCTTTCTCTCTCTCCATCCCTCCCCCCCCACCCTGTCGCTCAAAAAATAAATAAATGTCAAAAAAGAAAATTTAAAACATTAGGTAAGACTGATCCAAACATCCAGAGAACTTTGTCTTCTGGCAGATAAAGATATGCAAACAAGCAATAGGGTATGTGAAGTGCTATTTCAGGAGGTAACCTAAGGTACTCTGGTGGCAAATGGGTGGACACCTATACCTGAGAATGAGGGCATTCCTGGCAAGGGTGAGATTGATCTGAAATTGAAAGATAAGGAACGCGAAGGTTTTCTACACCAGTGCTTTCAGATTTGGTAGCCACTAGACACACAGAAAATGTAGCTAGCTAGGTCTGAATTAAGATGCACTATACATGGGATTGGACTTTGAAAACTTAGTTCAAAAGAAGAGTGTAAAATGCCTCATTAATACTTTTTATATCAATGACAAGTTGAAATGATAATATTTTGGACATATTGAGCTAAACAAAATACATTATTAAAATTAGATTTTCTGTTTCTTTTTACTTTTTAAAATGTGCCTCCTTGAAAATTTAAACTTGCATAGGCTGCATTATATTTTTAGTGGGCATTGCTATTCTAGGCAGAAGCTATAGCTCACACTAAGTCCCCAGACAAGAGCAAGGTATGTTGGGAAACTGCTAGTCATTTAACCAGAACACTGGGGCACAGAATGAGTACTGGAGGGCTCGATGGAAGTGAAATCCTTAAAGTGTACTGTAAGTCATGACAAAGATCATGAAGGCTATCTTAAAGACAAAGCAGAATTACTTAATGAGTTTACCATGGAAAGATTTTCTGATTGCTTTCCTTCCTCAAGATGATCTACTTTCTTGTGCCACAGTGCATTTGCAAAATGTATTTTAATGGACTTGGGCACGTTTAATGGACTTGGGCACCACTCATTTGACCAGATTAGCTTGAGAGGTCATTCATGAAACAGCTAAAGGCACTAGGACGGTCTGCTTAGATTGGTTGGGTAGGTGATTTACTTTCATATTTTTGAGACACCCTTAAAATGATGAATGAAGTAGTAAATTCTGTTCAGAATATCTAGGGCATAATGCTGGGTTATCTATTAATCAGATCAATCATATATAATTAGAGGACTTGCAAAGCAGAGGCTCAAAAAGGAAATGAAAAATATTAAATAATCGAATAACCCATATTTTACAAAATTAAAGCAGTCTTTACTGCCTTTGTCTTGTAGTCTATATTGCTTTTATTTTGAGGTCCATAAGGAGATGGTTTAGGAGGTCTATATAAACTTGTCATTGCTTATGCATCTAAAAGTCTTTATCTAGACCAACCTGCCTGCAGCAAATCACTGAGTTAAGAAAGGGCTAATAATCAGTAGTTACTAACACAGAATCTTATACCGGGGTTGCCTATTGCCACCGTTTTGATAGTTCCCTTCCTCCATTTTCCACCTAAACTCTTTTTCAAGAACCACTCCACCCTCTGTCTTTCTCAGCCTTGCAGTAATTTAGTTAATCAGAACTTTGCAAGCCAGAGTTTGGCACTTAATGTCTAAACTGTCACTGCCCTAAATTCTCATGGAGTTCCAAGTCCAGCTCATTTTCTGCCAGAAAACATGATAATGGGATGTTCATTTAAAGGGTAAATCTACACATTGTGATATGGCTCAATGCTTGAAACCCAAACCAGATGTGCCTGGGCAATGACTGTGCTGTTTCATTTCTCTCTTCCATTCGTCACTATGCAGGAGCCAGGAACAGTGCTTCATCACAGATAATTATCAGCTTCTTCCAAATGAAAAAAAAAAAAAAAACAATTTGCGTGTAATTTCTCATAGTTATAATTTTGGGGGGAAAACAGTTTTCTATCCAAGCCTTTTTCAAGAGATATGTCATGTAGGTTAGAATATGTGTTCTATTATGAGTTGAACCTCACTATTTAGAAATTATCAGTTTTATTGAAAGCTGTCCTACATCTTCTCAGTTTCCATGTTGTCTGCTGTATCAGTGTGTTTACTTGCATACTGGCTCTTAAGTAGACTACCCTGGATTTATTCACACTGATCCAGCTTTAGACATAGGAGAATATTCCTGGGTAGTGCTAGATGCAAGTAATTTTGGAAAACTGAGTACTGTAGTTTTGTTTCTCCCCTAAGAGTATTAGATAGTATAATCAATATTAAGGGAGAGAGTGGGGAAAAAAACTATTTGACATTTTGTTAAGGTTTTGGCATTTCTTTCTGTCCATATGTGCCTTTTTACAGTCATCCACCCTCTTACTTTATCTTTCAGATGGGGGTCCTCACTATACCATTCAACCTAAAATGGCATAGATTTTATCCATACACCTCACATATATATTTGTAATATCTTTGGAATTTCTAAGGAAGTCAGGTTGGTAGCTAATCTGGAAATGAACATGAATCTTTCGTGGCTGAAGTTGACATGCAGCTTCCTTAACACGTGAGAAAGACTTTTTACATTATCCTCACTTGGAAATGTAGACTAAGAGTTCTGAGAATCAAAATCTAAATTATATCAGGCTGTTCATTGCTGCTGCCTGGCGTTGCAGAGCATTTTAGTGAGATAACCCATAAAGAAGCCACAAGCACAGCATTTGGCCTATGTTAGAATTCAATAAATGTTAACCTCCCCACTAAATTCCCTTTCTCTTAGTCAAACCCCTTTTTACCATAACTAGCTTATTATTTGACTAAACCATTGTATGTTTCCCCAGCTACCTGGAGGCTCTATTCTTTTTTTCTTTTTGATAAAGATTTTGATCATGCAAAGTCAGTTAATTTCAGTCTGTTTTTTCTTTATTTATCCCCCTGTATTTTGATATAATGATGATTTACTATACCTGTTAATGCAATATAAATCTTCAGTTTTGTTATCCACCCCATCAGCAAACTAGCTTTTGTGAAAATTGAAGCTAAAAGATATTTGACAAATGTTCCATCCTCCTCAATAGTGAAAACCAGTCTGGAAATCATTTTTCAAGGAGCTTTTTCCAAAGGTTTAGAGTTCCTCCAAGCCTTTAAGAAGTTGAAAATGTTATTAAGCATTTTGATTTCTTTTCCTTTCATCTCCTGTTTAGAAATTAATGTCTTGAAAAATTGGCTTCAAATGTTAAGGTTTTTTTTTTTAAAGATATGGAATCTATTCATCTGTCTAATAAAACTGCAACATGTTAAAAATAATCGGTTCTTTGCTAGACATTTTGGCCAATCTTGGAAAGATTTTTGTCTTTGCTTTTAGACCTTCAGATGCCTTTTAGTTTCATTTTTAGCACTAGGAAAACCAAGCACTCTAATCATTTTCTAAAATGAGAATTTCAGCATGTATTCAATCTCTGATCTTTGTAAGGAAGCAAGATGAGGTTCCATTCCTGTGTTTCATAAAGGGAGATGATAGACAAATAGGTAATTTAAGTGATTGTGCACCAGCCCTTTGGGTTTCTGTTTTTTCCCATCTAGATTGTGTCTTCTTTTTACTGCAGAATGTATCAGTATCTGAAAAGGTCCTCTGGTTTATCTTCTTTGTGGGATCGTTGTTGCATACAGTTTTGTATAAAGAGGCAATTCAGAGACTGTCCCAATATGTTTGCATATGGACGTGCATATGGTCGATTTTAGCTTTAACTTCAAATTTCCTTGAATACGTAGGCTGTGTGTATTCCCATAATGGTAGTTGAGCAATTTCTTTGTGATGGTTCAATTTCTTTCTCTCTCTTCTGCATTTCCCCCTCCTTTTTCTTTATACAGTAGTAACCTTCCTAAAAAGGCCTATTAAAAAAGGAAAAAGCCCATAACACCCATGCAAGCAGGCGCCAGAAAGTTTAGATAACAGTCCCATCACATTTGGCTGTTTGGCTAGAGCTGGTTGTAAATAGAATGGAATGTGGTGTTGTGAGTCCCTTACTCCAGTGCACAGCACTGCCCCAGGATGAGCCTCACCATCCATTTATATTTATTGATTTCCAGGATGTGCTGGCTGCTCTGGAACAACACAATTACAGCCTTCAATTGAGACATACAATCTACATGGAAGTGAATCAGGCAGTCTATTCTGTTTGCTGTAGTTTACCTGGTCAATTATTTAGACCTGATAGCTGTTGTCAAAGGAGTTGTGTTTTACTGAGTGTTTCAGTGGAGGCCCACCTATGATTTTCAGAAGTGATTTTTAGAAGTGAGAGTTCTGCAAACATGTGGTTCCTCCACACTTCTTCCACTTAAACCTGTAAAAACAAATCATGGAAACCTTTGTCAATTCACTCAGCTGAACTACCTTGGCAAGGTCTTTCCCATGACTAAGCAACAAACCTGGCTTTCATTCTCCATTTTCTTAGAGAGCATCAGAGAGTAAGGATTACCCTTTGGCATCTTTGATGCAATGAAGGGTATAGGGTAAGGGTTAAAAATGATTAATTGATTGGTGATTGATTTTCCAACAAATATTCATTGAGACTGTTATGTTTCAAGTACCCTTAAAATACAGTAGTCAATAGGACAGATATGGATCCTGCTTTCATGAAACTTTCATTGTAGAGAGAGACAGACATGAAACAATGAATTAACTATTAATTATTTAATTACAATTGGGCATCAAACTCTAAGGAGGAATAGTGTACTATAAGAACAACTAAGGGCGCCTGGGTGGCTTAGTCGGTTAAGCATCTGACTTTCGCTTGGGTNCAACTAATAAGAAGCGTGACCTCACTGCAAGTCTCAGAAAGGAAATGATTGTTAAGTGTAATTTTAATTTTTTTAATGTTTAGTTATTTTTTAGAGACAGAGAGAGACAGAGTGTGAGCAAGAGTGGGGCAGAAAGAGAGAGAGGGAGACACAGAATCCAAAGCAGGCTCCAGGCTCTGAGTTGTCAGCACAGAGTCCGATGCAGAGCTTGAACTCATGAACTGTGAGATCATGACCTGACCTGAAGTCAGACACTTCACTGACTGAGCCACCCAGGTGCCCTGAGTTCAGTGTGATTTTTAGACAGTCTGTGTATGTCAGAGAAGAGGAGAGAGAGACAGTGTGGGGAGGCTATTACAAATAGCAAGGGAACAGCTTGTGTGAAGGCCTTGGGGAAGGAAATGAGTACAGTATATACTAGGGACTGAGCAGTTCAGTGTGGCTGGAAAATAAAGGATGAGTGGGAAGTAGGAGGTAAAACCCATGAGGAAGACAAGTCTAGACCATGCAGGGCCTCGTGGGTCCTATTAATGATTTAGGTCTTTCCTTAAAAGTTATGTGAGGCCATTGAACTGTTTTAGACAGTAACTGACATGATCAGATTCCTGTTCCCTTAGCAAAGATTATTTTGATTGAAGTGAAGGAATAGATTGGAGGAGAATAAATATAGACACAGGATCTGGGCTAAGAGACTGTTATGCTAGTCCAGAAAGAGATGCTGGCAGCTTGGTTTAGAAGAGATAGAATAAGAGAGAGAGAGACAGACAGGTATTTAGGAGGTAAAAATCAACAGGGCTTAATGAATGATTGGATGCACAGAGGAGACTAAAAGGAAAGAATGGAGGAAAACACTCAGGTTTTTATCCTGAATCCTGGCTAGATGGCATTGGTTGGAACTGGAGAGATGGGTTTGGGTAATGTTGGTCTAATTGAAGTGCTCAGGGGACATCCAGCCTGAGATGTCAAATAGACAGTTGGCTATTTGAATCTGAAGCTCCGAGGAACTTCTCTGATGAAAACAGAACTATGAGCGTTGCATATGGTAAAAGAAGATGAGGAACAGGTGATCAGAACACCTAGGAGACTATAGTCTGTAAATTGCTGTTATATTTCACAAGTGCTTACCGAGTTTTCACTCTTTGCCAGGCCCTCTGCTAAATACGGGGCATGTGAAAAGGAAAGACCTTCAGGGAATAACATAGAGTATCTCTTTGCCGTAGGCCCAGATTACTTTTTACATCATCCAAGACAGGATACTCCCAGTACTTCTGGAGATAACTCTTAGGCAAGCTGAAATCTATGCCTTAGTCCTGTGTATTTCCTAATCTTTGCTCCCATATAACTTAAGCCTTGCATCCTATAAATTCACTTCATTCCTGTTTGTTCTTAGTAGGCATATAGACGAGTTGGTAAGCACATTCTTTACATTAACTCCTTATGTTCTTGAAAAACCTTCCTTTGGTTTTGAGAGACATCATCACCTTTGGCCTTGACTTCTTGAAACAACAGATAGAGGATTGGTTCTTACACGAAGAAGTGTTTTTTACTGTTTCATAAAAAAGGAGTCCATCCCTGGGCTGTAAGATATTATTCCCATATTTTGTAGGTTATAAATTGCTGATGACTTTGAGATTATGATGATATTGACTCCACTTGTGAAAATTAGGCCACACCCTTCTAGTCTGTTCCTAAAATAAGATTCATTGCTAAAGTGAAATTTATAGCTTCTTTTATAGCTCTTATTTTTCAGAGACCCATGGCTTAAAATAACCTACATTTTAAGACTGTGCTTTTCATATTATTGTCTTTGGACCACCTGCATCAGAATCACTGGGGTGTGCTTATTAAAAATGGAGGTTGTTGAATCATATTTTCTAATTTTTTTAATATAGCCAAGATAAACCCCAATAATTTGCATTTTTAATAAGCACCCCAGGTAATTTTTATTTATACTAGAATTTAAGAATCGTTGTTTTAGGGATGTCTAAATTTGTACATCTCATTATTAGAATCCTGAGTTAAATGAGAAATTAAACAGTGTTGCAAGCCAGGTCAGTTTCTTAACCAATTTTGAAGATTAATAATCAAGTCATAGGTGTTAAAATACTTAATAGGTATCTTTCAGCTGTCCAGGGATAAAAAGATGGCATTGCCCATATTTCTTTTGTGATACTTAGAAGCTCACTTGAGAGAAGAACAGAGCTGGAGAGCAAACACAGAAGAGAGTGAGAGTAGGCGGTGTGGCAGAACGAGAAGTGCTGGAGAAATGGACACTAAACCTTGGGTCACGTGTAGCCTCTCACTCAGTTTTAGTGTAGGTTTTGCTTTAACTGGCGTGTTCTGTGGGTTCTTGATACACACGATCATACATGTATGAATGTTTCTAGAGGTGCAACTCCCTTCCTATCTCCAGAACTGGCAAAAGTCTCTCCTTACTTCCCCCTCCTTCCCCAGGAAGAACGCCGCGTGATTTACATTGGTAAAATCAGACCTGACACAACACGGACGGAACTGAGGGACCGTTTTGAAGTTTTTGGTGAAATTGAGGAGTGCACAGTAAATCTGCGGGATGATGGGTAAGAATCTTCAAGATTATTTCTTGTTTAGAAGCTGACATATGTAAAAAATTATGGCCGTAAGATTACTAGGATGGGAATGCTTTGACAGATGACATGTTGAGTTCAGAACCTTATTTATTTTCTTTTATCCCTATTTATTAATCTTTCTAGTTGAGATTTCCTGTCCCAGAAATAAGTATTTAGCTGCTTGACAGGACAATCACACTGATAAATGGATGCAGCGGTTCAGACACTGGCACCAGCGAAGTCTCCCAAAGTAAGGAAGGGTTACAGGCATATATGTTAATGCTTCCTCACCAGCTTTGATCCTCTCTTCTCTGTCCATTGCAGAGACAGCTATGGTTTCATTACCTACCGTTATACCTGTGATGCTTTTGCTGCTCTTGAAAATGGATACACTTTGCGCAGGTCGAATGAAACTGACTTCGAGCTGTACTTTTGTGGACGCAAGCAATTTTTCAAGTCTAACTATGCAGACCTAGGTATGGATTTTATTGTACGCAGAACGAGGAATCCATAATGTAAGGCTCAAAATGGAAGCAGATGTAAACCATAGGCATATTGGGTTGGACCATCGTTTTATTTTGCTAGGAGGAATATTTGAATACAGATTTTATCTTATTTTTAATTTTTAACATATGGGACATTCGCAGAAACAAGGGGCGTAGGTTTTGGCAACAAAGGACAGACGTGAATTCTTTGTATTGTCTTCCCAAATGCTGAAAGTCTGCACTATTTGCCTATGTGTATGTTTGCAAGTGTTTATGTTGTGTGTGTGTCTGTGTGTGTGTGTGTGTGTGTCTTTGTTGTATAGGTTTGCAATGTGCTATTGCTTTCTGTGCCTGCCCTGATTCCTTTTGTATAAACCTTAGTGGTATCATCATTGTCTCATGGAACAGAATATGCAAAAGTTCAGTTCTTTTTTCCTTATTGTCCTACAAACTCTTAAAAATGTTAAGACATATTCTACAAATTACCCCTTGAGCAGAGAAAATATGCTAAATCACACTATACTTTCTTTAAAACAAAAGAAGAAAAAAAACTTGCTCTGTTTTTAGTGTTTCCAGATGCCAGGCACTGTGCTCCAGGCTCTGCAAACATTTTCCTATTTAATTACCAGAACAATCTAAGGAGGTGGCTATTGTTACTCTCATCTCCCTTTTACAGATAAGGAAACTGAAGCATTTCTAAATATTCATTTTTCCTGTTATAAAAGTTATACAGACTCAAGGGGTAAAATTTGGGAAACATAAAAAAGTCTTAAGAACAATAGTCCTATCACCTATCAGCATATCACCTAAAGGTCTGCTGTGGGCTTTGCAGTTCAGTGTTTTGTCTCAGAAAGTCTAGTATCTGGGGCACTTGGGTGACTCAGTTGGTTAAGTGTCCGACTTCAGCTCAGGTCATGATCTCGCGGTTCGTGAGTTGGAGCCTCACATCGGGCTCTGTGCTAACAGCCTGCTCAAAGCCTGGAGTCTGTTTCAGATTCTGTGTCTCCCTCTCTCTCTCTCTCTGACCTTCCCCTGTTCATACTCTCTCTCTCTCTCTCTCAGAAATAAATAAAAACATTAAAAAAAAATTTTTTTAAAGAAAGTCTAGTTCAATATAGTTGAGGTCACATCCTATAAATCTATAAAGTTTTAAATTCTACTTTTCTCAGCTAATATTATAGAAGTTCATTTTCCACTGTGATTCATGGGATTAAAAATAATTTATCAACTTATTTTAATGGTTACATGGTATTGTGTTAGGTGAATACCATTATATTTAATCATTCCATTATAACTAAACATTTATTTAATTTTCAGTGTTTTTGGCATTATTAATAATGCCAAAATGGACATCTTAATTTTCTTCCCAAGCTTAATTTGGTGACTTTGCATGTCATTCCCTATTTAATGTGTGTATTGTAAGCCTTTAAATTCTTAGATGAAGGAATGAAGGAAAGAAAATGGCAAATGTCTTGTGCATATGATATAATTATTTAAATCAATTTGTAATAATAATCATAAAATTAACATATAAATCTATTCCAAAGCATTACTCTATATCTGTCTGCACTTGCTTTGGCTTGGTATAAAGAAAGAAATGAATACCAAATACAGGGAATTTTTTTCCTCCCTTCCACCAAAGTGATGTCTTCCTAAAGTAATGGATATAGGTGGTGTGCATTGTTCAGGGGGAATATGCTATAATTCACTTCACAAGCTAAATAGATAGTATGGAGCAGGGGAGAGGCAGCTGACTGTCAGAGAGATACAGGCCTGGGGATGAAAATATAAAAGGTGGCAAGTCATTTGTTCAAATGTTGGCTGATAAAAACAGTCAAGAAGGATTGAAGTCTTAAGTTGATTTGACTTATTTTCTTCAGTGATGAAGGCCAGGGTGTTTCCAGTCTTTCAAAACATCTAGAGTTTAAAATAAGCTACCTAGAGGGGCCTTTAAATCACGATTCATCACTAGAGAGGGAGGATTGGATGGTATTTCCAAATTGAACCGGAGCCTCCCTGAAATATTTCTAAGAAGGATGTTTCCCCTCTTGTTATCTCTCTGCCTAGCCAGCAGCAATAGAAACTTTGCCATCACTAAGCTGGCTCTGTACTTTCTGAAAAGCAGGTTTGATGTGTATTGTAGTAGCCTGGCTTTTTCCAATTCCCTCAAGCCCCCCGATTTCATGAAGGGCAGTCGATCGGAGCGTAGTCACAGTATAGTTGAAAGACCCCTGGCTTTGGAATCTTACAGACCTGGTTTTGAAACCTGACTTAAATTCTGACCTTGAACAAACAATTACACTCCCTCTGCCTCCAGTTTCTCATTTATAACCCACCCCATAATGCTGCTGCAAAGATTAATAAATCAATGTTTGTGAAGCTGTTAGCACAGTGTCTGGCATAAAGTAGGTGCTCAATAAATAGAAACTATGATTATGATTATAAATGATGGTAATGAGAAGTTAGAAATTTCAAGTTATTTTATTTTTTTAATGTTTATTTTTAAAGGGGGGAGAGGGCAGAGAGGGAGAGAGGGAGACACAGAATCCGAACCAGGCCCCAGGCTGCAAACTGTCATCACAGAGCCTGAGGCAGGGCTCAAGCCCACGGACCATGAGATCATGACCTGAGGTGAAGTCAGACACTTAACCTACTGGGCCACCCAGGTGCCCCTGAAATTTCAAGTTATTTTAAAATGAAAGCATCAACATCAGGGGCCAGCTGCAGAACTGAACAACATTCACATGTGTCTTGTTTTTCTCCTCTGAAGATGTTCAGTGAAATGCTTCAGGGCATGACCAGTGAATTTGGTGAACATGAGATCATACTGGACACTTGGAGGGATCAAAGCTCATATGCGTGTCAAGAGTTAGTGAAAATGATGTGATATAGATTAATTTTACCAAGAGTAAAGTGAGTTCTCATTTTAGATATATTTAATCAATTTTTTTCTGTTTTTATTTGACCCCCCCCAAGTCAAGTTAGCTCACACATCTTATTCCTCTACTATTGAGGCCACCTAGTGATAACTACAATACTATTAGTGCAAAATGTAATGATTCCACATTAATATCATAAGCCAGTTTTATAAGTGAGACTCAGAGTTTAAATGAACAATCAATATTACTGAGGTAGAGCCAGGATTTAAGCCTGGTTTCCATGAATCTGTAACCTCTGAGTCTGTCTGTTTACTGTCTGATAAACAGTTGAATCTTTCTGAAAGACCTCAATGAAAAATCTTGAAAAGATAGAAATTAAATTAGGACTATAGGAACAGAAGAGAAGGATGGGCCAGTATTAAGAATATAATAATTTGGGGCACCTGAGTGGCTCAGTTTAGTGAGGATCTGACTATAGCTCAAGTCCCGAACTCCCCGTTTGTGAGTTCAAGCCCTTACCAGGTTCTGTGCTGACACCTCAGGACCTGGAGGCTGCTTTAGATTCTGTCACCCTCTCTTTCTGCTCCTCCCCTGTCCACATTTGTCTATCTCTCTCTCAAAAATAAATAAACATTAAAGAAAAGTTTAAAAAACATAATAATTTGTTTATCAGGAATTAGTTATAGCATAAAGCTCACAGTTGAAACACATAAGAAAAATAAAGTAAATAATATATCCATCACAAATTATTAACTCAAAAAATGTATTACATTATCAGCAACTTGAATGTATTNTATTTATTCAAAAAATATTAATTTTAGTACCTACTTTGTGTCAACAGTTTTCTAGGTGGTGGGAATATAGCTGCCATGTGATATGTTTCTATTTATATGGTATCATTATTTAGAACAATTTTTAAAAAATTTTTTTGATGTTTTATTTATTTATTTCTGAGAGAGAGAGAGAGAGGAGAGACAGTGTGAGCAGGGGAAGGTCAGAGAGAGCAGGAGACACAGAATCTGAAACAGGCTCCAGGCTCTGAGCTGGCTGTCAGCACAGAGCCTGACGCAGGGCTCGAACGCATGAACCATGAGATCATGACCTGAGCAGAAGTCAGACGCTTAACCGGCTAAGCCACCCAGGCACCCCACTGAACAATATATTTTTTAAAGTAGAGTGGCTTTTGGGTTATTCCTGTACAACTTTCTTACATCTTACTTCTGTTGCGATATCCTTCTTTAGTGGCAAGAAAGTGGTGGCATCGATGTTGTTGTCTCAGGAATTGTACGTAACCACATTCTGTATTCATGCAACGACAAAGATTTTGTGGATGCCCCTGGAGTGACATAGTATGTCCATATAAGGGATTACAAATATGTGAATGCCAGCCGTCACATTTCATAGTGAGGAAACTCTTGAGAACCACTGTTTTTGAAATATTTTTTTTGCTAATGAAAATGTGGAAGCACTGAAATTCTGGGTTTGATGTAGAGAAACCCAAAGTGAAGATATTTTAAGTCTTCTCAAAATTTCCTTCAGGGAAGATATGTATGTGTGCTCTTGATGTTTCAGTGATGACCTTAATGCCCACAAATTCCAGCCATCAGGGAGCTCTTCTAACTTGATTCGTAATGCAAGTGGAATTCTGATTTCACGTTAATCTCAAGCAATGAGCAGGACTTTTGTGTGTGTTTCTACAAGAAAGATTTTAATTGGAACAACAGCTGGTCCTGAGGCTTTAGTGATACAAGCCAACTGCTCATTAGGCTCTGAAGAGAAGGGTGGGAGCCAGTGTGATTTAAGAATTGACTCCTGGAGGGGCATCTGGGTGGCTCAGTTGGTTAAGCATCCGACTTCGGCTCAGGTCATGATCTCACAGTTCGTGGGTTCAAGCCCTGCATTGGGCTCTGTGCTGACCACTAGCTCAGAGTCTGGAGCCTGCTTCTGATTCTGTATTTCCCTCTCTCTCTCTGACCCTCCCCTGCTCATGCTGTCTCTCTCTCTCAGAAATAAATAAAACATAAAAAAAAAAAAAAAAAAGAATCGACTCCTGGAGATTTTAGTGAAGAGTGATTGGCCATTTTTTGTCCTTTCTTTTATGTCTGAGGCCGATCGCAATTGCCGTTCTTACCTGGAAAAGCTTGATTGACAACAAGTCAGTAAATACAAGGGATGGTAAGAAGGAAAGGAAAAACAAAGTGAAGGGATTTCCTTGCCAGTAAACCTGAGATGGTTAAAGTAGCTTGAAGCGAGGAGGGAAAATCAGCCCGGTACTGGAGAGCTTGAGGGATTGCAACCTTTTTGACAGAACAGCTTCTGAGGTCAATGAGTATGCCTCCACATCATCTACTCTTATACTCTCTGCCACTTTGGACGTTTCTATTTTGTAACTTATTCTGGATAAAACATACAAATGTTCATATTTTTGTAGGATTGTTAATGTTTCCCAAAGAGGTCTTGTTTTCCCTTCAAATAAGTGCTTTCAAAACAATGAATTAATTTGCAGGAGCCTTCCTCTTATATTTCCAAGATATCTTTTCCTCATTTGCAAGACCAGCAAGAAATATCTGAATTTTTTTTTTATAAATGTCAGTGAAGGAAAATCAGAAATATTTAGAATCAGAATTTCATTTCACATCTGTTGTTGCTGGAACATGACAGTTTTGTTAAGGGCTATGCGAAGTATGTGGACCTTTTCACAAAAGCTGCCTTGGACTAGTTTAGGAATTCAAAGAAGACCATGGTTTTATTTATATCTGTATATTTTTCCTCTCATATTTGTGGGTAAAGAGGTTGACTTTGCCTTCTCTGGACATGAAGTGTTTGCCTAAACCTTCTCATTTGGGTATAATTCATGCCACTATTGCTGGGGTCCCCTAGTACTAGAATAGATAAATGGATCATATGTCCCTCCCGCCTGAAAGGGAAGGAGCCAGGAAGCAAATGGGTGAAATTCTGGTAATTCTCCCTCCCGCCCACTCACCTGGCTATTATGCTCCATGAAATCCATCCCATTGAAATAGGAAAATTAATTCCAGCTTCTACTCTTACCTGTCCACTTATGTTGTTGAGGAACCTTGGGTAAGTCCTTTAACATGCCAGGATGTGGTTATTTTTAAAGTGTATTGATTGAATATGTTTCTATTGAATAGAAATATTAAAGTTTCTTCTGATTACCTCCTAGGATTGTTTAAGACTAAAATGAGTCAATAAATGGGTGTTTTAAATGCTTACCACTCTTTACTCTCTGCAAACTGGTGTATTTTAAATTCCTATTTTTAGTATTGATATTAATATCAATATATGTATATCAATTGTATTCATATCAGTTAATATCAATATTGATATTTATATCAATATATATACCGATAAAAATTGGGTACTTTTTTAAAAGTATATTAATCGGACAAGTTGTTATTGGATCAAGTAATCTTGAATTGGATGATTGAGTTAATGACAGTCGGCAAAGAGTGTGTCTAACCTAGCCTGGGTTTCTTGCAGATTCAAACTCAGATGACTTTGACCCTGCTTCCACCAAGAGCAAGTATGACTCTCTGGATTTCGATAGTTTACTGAAAGAAGCTCAGAGAAGCTTGCGCAGGTAACATGTTCCCTGGCTGAAGATGACAGAGGGACGGTGAATACCTCACGGGACAGCGCGTCCTTCCCTAACTGACTATTGCAAGTCATACTTAGGAATTTCTCCTACTTTACACTCTGTATAAAAACAAAACAAAACAACAACAATACAACAAGAACAACAACAATGGTTTACATGAACACAGCTGCTGAAGAGGCAAGAGACAGAATGGATATCCAGTAAGCACGTTTATTCATGGCTGTCAGCTTTGCTTTCCCTGGAGTCTCTTGGTGATGGAGTGTGTGTGTGTGCGCTCGCGTGTGTGTACGTGTGCGAGTGTGCCGGTGCGGGTGCGGGTGTGCGCCCATGCGCGCGCCCGGTTTGGGGGAAGTGTGTACGTACAGGCGGGGACTGGGGGCACCTGACCAGAGTGCGCCTGGGCAAATCACTTCAAATGGCAGCAGTTCCATGAAGACGCACTTAAAACCTAGAACTTCAAAATGTTCATATTCTAGTCAAAAAGAAAAAAAAAATGCATAAATTCAAAAGGAAAGAAAACTAACCAACCAACCACAAACCACCCTAAAATGACAGCCACTGATGTCTGGGCATCAACCTCCGTACTCTGTTTTTTAAGAAAGTGCAAAATCAACTTGAAGCAAGCTTTCTCTCATAACGTAACGGTTATATGACAATCCCGGAGAAACCACAGTTTCTGTAAAACTAATATCCTTTCTCTCTCTCTCTTTCTCTCTCTCCCTCCCTCCATCCATCTCTTTCTTCCTCCCTCTCTCTCTGCCCCCCTCTCCGCACCTTCTCTCCTCTCTCCCTCTTCCATTCTCCCTCTCTTTCTTTCTGTTTCTTCTTTTTTTCCCTTTGGCCATGGAGTCTGGGTGGGAGAGGATACTGCAGACGCCGGAATGCTAAACTTTCCTAACATTTTGAAGTTTCTGTAGTTCATCCTCTGTCCTGACACCCATGTAAATGTCCCCAATGTTGATCTTCCACTGCAAATTTCAAAAGCCTTGTAAATGGTCAAGCGTGCAGCTTGTTCAGTGGTTCTTTCTGAGGAGTGGGCACGGTGTTACATTACTAATGAGAGTTGGGTAGAACTCTCTGGTATGTGTTCAGATAGTGTAATTGCTACATTCTCTGATGTAGTGAAGTATTTACAGATGTTAAATGGAGTATTTTTATTTTGTGTACATACTATACAACGATGTTCTTTTTTGTTACAGCTATGCACTGTAAATGCAGCCTTCTTTTCAAAACTGCTAAATTTTTCTTAATCAAGAATATTCAAATGTAATTATGAGGTGATACAATTATTGTACACTAACATATTTAGAAGCTGAACTTACTGCTTATATATATTTGATTGTAAAAACAAAAAAGACAGTGTGTGTGTCCGTCAAGTGCAACAACAAAATGATGCTTTACGCACATCCATCCCTTCTTATGTGAGCTTCAATCTGAGCATCTTGTCAAGAAATATCCTAGACCCCCTAAAGGTATTAACCACTTATGCGATATTTTTCCACATTTTCTTGTTGCTTGTTTTTCTTTGAAGTTTTATACACTGGATTTGTTAGGGGAATGAAATTTTCTCATCTAAAATTTTTCTAGGAGATATCATGATTTTATGTAAAGTCTCTCAATGGGTAACCATTAAGAAATGTTTTTATTTTCTCTATCAACAGTAGTTTTGAAACTAGAGGTCAGAAATCTTTTTAAAATGCTGTTTCGTTTTAATTTTTGTGATTTTAATTTGATACAAAATGCTGAGGTAATAATTACAGTATGATTTTTACAACAATTAATGTGTGTCTGAAGACTATTCTTGAAGCCAGTATCTCTTTCCCTTGGCAGAGTATGATGATGGTATTTATCTGTATTTTTTACAGTTATGCATCCTGTATAAATACTGATATTTCATTCCTTTGTTTACTAAAGAGACATATTTATCAGTTGCAGATAGCCTATTTATTATAAATTATGAGGGGATGAAAATAATAAAGCCAGTGGAAATTTTCTACCTAGGATGCATGGCAACTGTCAGGTTGCAGTTGAAATGTTTCATTTGGAAAATTCAGCTTTTGCAGAAGCGGTTTCTACTTGCACTAGCTTGGCCTCTGACGTGACCATGATGTTGTTCTTGATGACATTGCTTCTGCTAAATTCAATAAAAACTTCAGAAAAACCTCCATTTTGAGCATCAGGATTTCATCTGAGTGCGGAGCCCCTGGAAAGGAAGTCAGGAAAGTTTGGAGTGTGTATTCAAGTTTCTAAATTGAGATTCGATTACATTTTGGCCGACATGACTTTTCTGGAAGATGTGATACACCTACTACTTAATCGTTCTTTTTCTTTCTCTCACCCAACACAATCTTATAAAATGGATTTCACCCCCAGGCCAATGCAGCTAATTTTGATAGCTGTATTCATTTATCACCAGCATATTGTGTTCTGAGTGAATCCACTGTCTGTCCTGTCGGATGCTTGCTTGATTTTTTGGCTTCTTATTTCTAAGTAGATAGAAAGCAATAAAAAAAAATATGAAATAAAAGAACTTGTTCACAGGTTCTGCGTTACGGCAGTAACACATCTTTAATCCGCCTAATTCTTGTTGTTCTGTAGGTTAAATGCAGATATTTTAACTCTGTGTGAACGCCAAACTAAAGTTTACAGTCTTTCTTTTGGAATTTTGAGTATCTTCTGTTGTAGAATAATAATAATAAAAAAGACTATTAAGAGCAATAAATTATTTTTAAGAAATCAATATTTAGTAAATCATATTATGTGTTCAAGGACCAGATGCGTTCTCTATTTTGCCTTTAAATTTTTGTGATCCAATTTTAAATACATTCTCCTTTTTGCCCTGGATTGTTGACATGAGTAAAATACTTGGTTTCTTTTCTTACTTTTCAAAAAGACAACACTACAGATTTCATGTTGAGGATTAATTTATCCCCACTCTGGCCTGACAAATATTGTTAACATGAAGATAGTTTTCCTCCATGGACTTCAAATTGCATCTAAAATTAGTGCAAAGAGAGAATCACTCAACCATCTGAGTAGAGCTTTTTGTATCTTATGCAGACCCTGTGGGTAGCCCATCAAAACATCAACTGTGTTCCTTTATTTTTATTTGTAATTTTTTTGGAGAGAATCTTTCCAATGAACACATGCACACCATCATCACTGGAGGCAAATTTCAGCATAGATCTGTAGGATTTTTAGATGACTGCGGGCCATTGGCTTCTTGCTGTGGTAAGTACCACATCTACAATTTTGGGAACCGAACCAGTGCTTTAGAAATGTGGGGTTTTTTTTTTTTCCTTTTTTAAAGAGATGTAGCAGAATAATTCTTCCAGTGCAACAAAATCAATTTTTGCTAAACGACTCCGAGAACAACGCTATTGGGCTGTCAACATTCAAAGCAGCAGAGAGGGAACTTTGCACTATTGGGGTATGATGGTTGGATCAGTTGAAAAAAGGAAACCTTTTCATGCCTTTAGATGTGAGCTTACAGTAGGTAATGATTATGTGTCCTTTTTTGATGGCTGTAACGAGAACTTCAATCACTGTAGTCTAAGACCTGATCTATAGATGACCTAGAATAGCCATGTAATATAATGTGATGATTCTAAATTTGTACCTATGTGACAGACATTTTCAATAATGTGAACTGCTGATTTGATGGAGCTACTTTAAGATTTGTAGGTGAAAGTGTAACACTGTTGGTTGAACTATGCTGAAGAGGGTAAGTGAGCGATTAGTTCAGCCCTTGCCGGGCTTTTTTTTTTTTTTTTTTCTTTTTCCTCCACCTGCCAATTCTACATGTATTGTTGTGGTTTTATTCATTGTATGAAAATTCCTGTGATTTTTTTTAAATGTGCAGTACACATCAGCCTCACTGAGCTAATAAAGGGAAACGAATGTTTCAAATCTACTTTTGCTTTTCTTATTTATTGTAACCAAACCCCTGGCATGTTTCTCAGATCAGTACATATTACTCGCTTATTATTATTATTCTATTTTGTCTCTGGATCGCCCTCCCTTTCTCCCCGCTTTTCCATATTCATGGATGGATTTCAGCGGTAAGGTAACGTAGACCTTCTGTATTTTACCTTCTCTTCTTTCAAATGGCAAAGGCAGAAGTGCTTTCTATAATGAGAAGTGACGTGAGACTTTATGAAATGGATTAACTCTGTTTTTGTACAGAAAGTGTGTATTCCTGAGTACAAGCCATTCCCCCTAGTGAGAAACCTGTTGACTATTCAGCTTAGGAAGCAATTCCATGGATGGACTGAACACGTTTCGAAGACTTGTAACAGGATGCAGCCCCCATCACGTGTAAGTCATCAGATTAAATATGGGGCGAGCTGATAGCCGCTGACACAGCTTGCCATCCGGCTCTCTGTCCACTGTGCCTTGCAGGTGACTGGTGGTCCTGATGACAGAGATGACAGAGGGTGCACTTTATTAGAGTTCTGCCCTCTCCTGATTTCAGATGGTCATCCCCGGTCCCAGCCACCTGCATTGCAAGACCCACCATAAACATGGCATTGGGGAAAGATAGCGAAATACATCCCAGCCCTCACACCCTATCCCCTAGAGCAAAAAAGTGTTAGTAATTACTGGAAATCTGATGGAACGAGCTGTAAGTAGTACACTGAAATGTGCTGGATAACAGAAGAGGCACTGCCCACTGTTCTATTTCTATTTTATACTACTCTAAGATTGGCCAGTTATTTTAGCAAAATAGAAAATAAAAATTGCCATTATCTTACGCAAATATCACCCTCATTGACGATTGTGGGTATGAAGCACTTCCGGAGATTTGCTGGACAACCCTCAGATTCTGACCTGTCTCCGTTGATGATTAAATTGTATATGACATTTTCAATCTTCTGGTTGGACCCAGCAAGGACATTAGAATAATGCAAGTATTTCTCTCAAAGGGTTTAAAGGTTAACTTTTTACCCTTCCAAACCTTTGGGGAGTAAAGAAGAGATTTGAAGAAGCAGCAGCAGTTGCCGCGAGTCTGATATGAGGATATTCTGATTAAAAATAAAGATTTATTTTTCATGTTGTCCTCAAAACATTAAACCACTCCAATCCTTGATGATACTAATGGCAAAACAATTATTGAAACCAAAATTAGGCCGATAAAAAGAAATGAACACTGAATATGAATAGTTTACTTAAAAGGAGCTTGCCTCAATACAAAAGTCCTCTAAACTAAATCTGCCTAAACTGTACAATGTGATATTCAAAATTCTTTTTCAGCACTGCTGGTTTTCTCTCCATTGCAGGATTATTTAGCTAATCATTGGATATAATTTACAGCCCTAACAACATTATTATACTCATTTGACACTACTGTTATGAGCTACACAGTTGTAACTCAGCATTAATTATAGAATATTTTAACTAAAGCATACTTTTTGCAATATTTACTTTGTATTAATCTTATATTTTGCAATTCTTGTTGCCATTCCTTGTTTTCAAACACATTATACACCATTATAAATCAATCTTCGTACTTTATCAAACAGCAGAGAGTAATAAAGAAGGTCACAACTCGTAGAGGAGTTCCTTGGAGGTTTGTAACATCATGATTTAAATCTCAGAAAGATTTAATCAAAAGCTGAATTAATCCCTGGGGGAAAAGATGCTATATAGATTCTATTGATGGGCACAAAGCAGCCTATTTCTTTTCATTGGTCTCTGTTAACACGTTGGGGAAAAGACACATAGTTTTTCTGCGAGAGAGGAAACAAGGTTTCTTGATGGGGGAAGGATAATATGAAACGGTCTTTATGCCACGTTTCTTACCTTTCAGAATGGTCTGTTTCATTTTACTTACAGAGGCATTATCTGTTCTTCTTAAGTTAAATGTCCTACACCCCTTCATCCCCCCTCAATATATCCCACATGATTCGAGTAATTCTGCAGAGTCCCCAAAGCTCCGCTCCGGTCAAGCATGTGGAATGTGAGGGTCACATGAGCCGAGTCTTCTGTTGTAATCAGTTGACTGCCCCTGGGCAAATTCTCAGCATTTTGGGGACACTGGAAACTTGCAGGAAGAAATGACCATAAAATGCGAGTATTTCTAGGACGAGGTTCTGTTGAAAAGCCCATCATCATTCCATGACTAGGATGTATGCTACAGAGGCCATCAGCTTCCCATATGCCTCTTTTCTGCCCATAATTCCCTGGGAATGTGACCATATTCCTGTTAGCTCAAAAACCATTACTTACCATCAGCTGACTTATAGAAAAGGCAAAGTGGAATTAATTAATTGCAAAAAGTGAGAGAACTTTTAGAGGAGAAAACCAAATGATCCTATAATATTTTCATGATTAAATTAAATGAGCATAATTATACATGCACATATGCACACCAAGGCATTATTATAATCGAGGAACCTTAGAATATTATATTGTTCCAAATTTATGCATATAGCACTTACTGAAGACAAGTAGCTGGTGTGATATTTGAATTTGCATATTGACCATTTTCATATATTTTCATATATTAATTTCTAGTTGGGAGATGCTGAATTATTAGGAAAAATCCTGGGGTGATTTAGAAAAAATATTGTGCTTCCACTCGTTTTTGAACATCAGGGGCACTTAGCAACATTATCTTTTCTCCCCACATAGTTTTCTGTGATGGATTTTCAACAAGATGACATCCAAGTGAAAGCTGAAATTAAATGGGAAGGAAAGAATGTTAAGTGGTAAAATCCTAAATAGCTTATTAGACTACTTAATTGGAGGGAATTTATTTTTGCTGCTGTTAGGAACTCCATAGTCAAGCTTCTCTTTAACAATACTAATTGATGGGGGGAAAAGAGTAGCTATAGTAATATAGTTACCGCACAATACCCTCCAGCAGGTCATTTAAGGGAATTCACCGGTACTTTTCTTTGATTGACTTCGGTGTTGTTGAAAATCACGTTCTGTCTTCATTCATACCACTGCTTTCTCACTTCACTTCCAACTAGGCCTCTCGCCTATTCCTACTGAGATTCTCAGTGCACTTAAAAGACTTGAAAGACCATGAGACTATGCTTGTTCCTGGTTTAACCATTTAGGCCGTTTTCAGCTTGATTGTTATATCCTTTAATAAAGTGATTAATGTTTTATAGTGCATAGATGTGAGCACTTTACTATTTGTTGGCAGGAATATGTGTACACTATCACAGAATAATGACTAATTACTTCCTAGAGAGGTTTAAGTTGGCAAACTGGTCACATACATGTGATGTCGCCATGTTACTTTCATGTCAGGTAACTTAATGATCAGTTCAAAGCACGGCCTAAATTTCTGCCAATTAACTGGCCACTTGGGAAGAACATCCTGATCTCCATTCAAAAAGCTACCTTTCCCAGGGTCAGCAATCTGAATTGTAGTTCAGACCGTCCAACAAGAAAATAATTGGAGGAAAAGCAAAAACTGGAGTTCACTGCCCAATGTTTGCCTCAGTGTCTAAAGATTAGATGTACCTGTGTGTTGAAAAATGACATTTTCCAATTTTTAATGGCAGGTTTGGTCGCATACAAAGGAGTGCCAGTGAATGCACCTGATGAATGAAACAATTCATAGAGAGCTCATAAGAGTTTCTTTGTCACATGGTACCAGAGTCTCATTGAGCCACCTTCTGCCATGGCACACCATGGCGGAGACTAAGACTAGAAAGGTCAGCTGGTGAAAAGACAAGAAATAAATAGAAGGTTAACAAAACACATTTGAACTTTGGGTGCAAAACAAGGTTTGGGCAAAGATTCCTCATGGTTTCTTACTTACCTTTCATGCCAACTCATTCCATGGGATTCTATAAACAAAGAGGCAATTGTACAGCTGAGGCAGTAGAGCTATGAAGAAGATAATGGACTTGGTAATAATGCTGGTTCCATGTGTGTGCATGGCTATGTGTCAACTGCACAGCATTTGGTCTTCACCGACCTGATGTTGCTCTGAGGAGTTGATTGAAATCCTGTTTGTTGTCTCAGCTACTCAATTGGTGGAAGGCTCTTAGGGATTTCCATTGCCAGGTTTTGGAATGGAAATTTTCACTTTTAGTTTTGTGGAATGACAAAAAGATGCCCCTATGTGCATACAGTAAACAATGCTTTCACATTCCAAAAATTCATTGAGGAAGACCCCCTTTTTTCTTCAAATTTATTCAGTTCTACCATCCCAAAGTAGCCATCTGAAACAAGGAAACTTCTCAGACTTTCAGCATGTTGAAGGTGAAATTTGAACCCCCTCAAGTGTCTTATCTGTTAAACACTGTGGAAACATTTAAACCCTGTCATTGGGGTGATTTACAAATATTAAAATTTTTCACACTCTTAAAAATTTAGCCTCATCAACTCCATTTGGAAACTGGATCAACCTGGAGACTTCTTTTCCTAGAATTGGCTATCAGTGACGCACCTGGTTACCTTGTTTTGTAGTAATTCCACCTCAGGTGTGATGGTGGTACTTAATCTAGCCACTTTCCCCTAACATCTTCATTTTAAATTAGACAAATCTTCCTGTTGCAATAAGACTAATACGAAAAGGCATCCTCCATTTGAAAGTCCAGTAGATTCAGGAGTGATTAAAGCATGAAGATGATGATAACCATAATAGAATCAGCTAACATTTATTGTAGGATTATTATCTCCTCGTCACTTTGCTTTGCTCTTTATGTGCATTTTCTTAATTAGACTTCCAAACTGATGGATGAAGTAAATATACAACTGTTCCCATTTCATACACAAGGAAAGGGAGGCATAAAGAAGTTAAGGAACTGCCAAGATCTGAGCAAAGTCCAGTTCACCCCAAAACTTACTTTATTGACTATCTTGCTACATACAAAGCTTCAGCAAATAAAATCTAAATGCTCAGAAGAAAATATTTTGCATTGGAGGTCATTGAAAGGTTGGGGTAGGGTTGTTTTACCATCTGGTTGAAACCAAACTTAGCACACATTGCATCCATTCATCAAATACTTTAAATTGGCCAGAAACGATATTAGGTTCTGGGAGCAAAAGGAGAATTAGATAGGGACCCTACCCTACATTGTAGCTGGAAATAGAGTAAAAGAACAATAAAACGTGTATTTGCTAATAGCAACAGTAGGACCCTCTTGCCAGGACCCTTAGTGTGTGTGTGTGTGTGTGTGTGTGTGTGTGTGTGTGTTCTAGAATATCTATTACCATATAACAAATGTCTGTGAAGATTAAGGTCAGATATCCTCATACTTAATGTACAAAACTGACAAAGGGCTGTGACACCAGAGTATACAACCTGATTTAAAAGGACTGGTAGTCAACTTAAAAAGAAAAAGTAGATTTCCTCCCTTCATTAATATGGATTTGGAGGTTTAAGTTGGTACACTATTACCATTTAGCCATTCAATATCAAAACTAATATTTTAGAGTTCTTTATGATTTTACAAACACTGTTTTAAAGTGTCTAGTTTAGGCTGGGATATGTAACAAACAATAGGCATATTGACAAGTCACCCTTTAACTGGATGCTTCCTCATTCCTGTGGTTATAGGCATCCTAACTATCAGCTGTTCGTGACAGAGAACCTCCTTAAAATTTCTCAGATATATTCATCTGCATTTCGCTCTACAGAGCTAATCTTTCTACAGTGGGATCTTAGGATTACCATGGAAATCAATCACTGGACACTCAGTCCCAGTTTATAAATGGTCTTTTTGGGGTAGTGTTCTTGGTGTGTCTAGCACCAATAATAGAGAAGAGGGCTTGGTTTCCAATACAGCAATATCTGGGCTCCATCTTCAATTCAGCTGTCAAGCTCAATGAAGTCAGTTAAGATCACATAATGGGAAAGAGAGTGGTTGATCAGTCTTTGGAATTCTATGAACTTTGATTAGTCCAGGGTTTGTGGTCTCCATGGTGAGAGAAAAATGTTCTTGAAATGACTAACAATGATTACAAAACAGGTGTTGTCATGAACTCTTTAAAAAATGTTAAGTTGAATTATAAAATATTTCAAACAAGCATAAGTTCATAAAATAATAAAATAGAGCCCGTGTGTACCCACTTCCTTGATTCATAAGATCTTAACATTTTCCCTTGTGTGCTTAAAATTTCTCTTCAAACAAATCACATACCCATCTCCTTCCCTTCTCAGTAGTGACCCATCTCCTGTGGTTGGTGTGTGTCATTCCCCATCCATTTCTTTCTCTTTTAACTGCATTTCCATATATCCAAAATTAAGATGCAGTATTATTGTGTGTCTTTGGAAAATTTACATAATGTTTTTCTACTGTACTGTACGTATCCTTTTTGAAATTTGCCAGTGGTGCCTTTTAATGCAAATGCAATTAGAACAATTCAGCCCTAGTGTAAGCCAGAAGGAAATCCTTCTTTCCAGGTGTTTGGAGTTGCCTTAGCAGCTGCTGCAACTGTCCCAGCTAATCATTCTTCACAGTGTTCCTGACATTCATCTTGGTTTCCTATTTATCACTTTGGCTCATGGTTAAGTGCGTTTATGCAATATCTTTAAAAATCTTCGACCCTTGATCCATACCCTCATCTTGCTTATTGAGTGGTTATAAACTTATTCCAGAGAAACAGGAGGTCATAAAATCACAGCAGAGGATGAAAACCCATACCTAGGTTTTTGTTCTGTTTTGTTTTTTATAGGAGAAAGGATTCTTTGATTTTTTTTTTTGTCTCTGCTAAGTCAGAGATTTTTGCCAGACTCCTAACCTTCCCATTCCCGCATGCCTGTGAATGGCCGTGCCCTCTCCAGAGAGGAACCCCAGCACTGAAAAAATTATTTCTTGTAATAGTAACCGATTAAACTAGTTACCAGCTGGGGAGCATGTTTTAGCACTTAAGTTAATTGAACTGTTGCAAACTAAATATGATTCTAAATTGTTTCAGTATTCCAAGTATTTCATGCATGCAGATAAAAATGAAGAAAAAAAAACCCAAATCGGTTTGAAATGTGCAAATCAGGCATACAGTACTGACATTTAGATCTATGACCTGATAACTCTGCAGTAGGTACCTTGAAAAATTTTGTGGGCTTTTTCTTTCTTCTTTTGCTGAGCTCTCCTTTGAAACCCCTGAACCACCACTTATATGATATTCAATAAGTGGAAATCAGACTGCAATCAGAAGGGGAACTATCTGCATCAGGGTTTTCCTACCATTTTTCCCAGAAATAATCTCTTTGTGATTCATTTAATGATCCAAGTAAGAAAGGAATTGTTGAAAAGAGGTTGAGCTTAATAGAAGAAATGCAGAATTTTATTCTGGAAGAATCTGTCTAGAACCTGGTTCTAGAATATGTTTGGAGGACATGTTTCTCCTGGAGGTAGTGGTCTTTCTGTATATAGGACCACTATCACAACCAATGAATGTTTAAGTTCAAAAAGGAGGTAGTTCTGAAGTAAATCTGGATGGCGGAAGATACTACTCCCCCATCTGATATGTCCCTGCTCCTTCATGTCTCCCCTGTCACCCAACAAGTACATAGATGACACCCTAATTCCAGAATTTTCTGTTGCTTTGCATTTCTCAACTGTCTGCATAGATCAAGCCAATGGTTGGGATTGAATGGATTGTTTGAGAGGCATAGATGGGCTGTGAACCTCTTGGCAGCTTAATGAATTGTTGTTAACAAGTTACACAAGATCCGTGGAAATTTTTACATCCCTCCAAGGTCATCCCGTCCCCTCCCAAAGGAAACCGACTCGTTAGACAGAGTGAAATTTGGTAACTGTTGTCTTCATGGATTCTAGTGAGAAGATAAATAAAACTCAAAGGATTATAGAGCTAACGTCATGATGAGGGTCTTCACAGACACATACAGAATGCTCAAGGCCACAGAAGCTAAGTTGCTGGCTTCAGGTGGTGCAATGGTAGAGCCTAGGGTAGAATATGCTGCTGTTATATCATTTACACTGCAGGCTGCTGAGCGCCATACAATATCAGAACACGAACCAGCAATACAGTGACAATAACAAACTCCTACAGAAGAAACTGAGTCCATTAGGACAACACAGATATTGACTGACCAATCAGGTGTGGCCAGAACAGGAGGCAGAATCAATCTTATTAAAGATCAGGCAGCTGCACCCATAGTGGGAGTTGTGAGGTTCGTGTACAGGTTTCCTTCCCACAAAATATCTCTTCCATGGCTGGCTCAAAAAAATTCTTACCAACAATCAATATTTGGTGATTCCATATTTTAAAAATTTAAAATAAAACTGAAAAAATAAAATAATAATAAATAATGAAAAGAATGTAAGCCGTTGAACTAGTTACCAGTTCTAGCCCAGCATTGCTCAGATAATTTCAAGTTGTGTTAGGGCAAAAGGGAAAGAAATCTGGATACCGAAGCCCTCACTGCCTGGAGACAGGCAGGAAAGACAATGACAGAGGGCAATCAGAAAAAGGACATATGGGGGGGCTGGGTGGTTCAGTTGGTTTGAGTGTCCAACTTCACCTCAGGTCATGATCTCGCTGTTTATGAATTCGAGCCTTACATCAGGGTCTGTGCTGACAGCTCAGAGCCTGGAGCCTGCTTCAGATTCTGTTTCACCTTCTCTCTCTGCTCCTCCCCTGGTCATCCTCTGTTTCTCTCTCTCAAAAATAAGTAACATTAAGCATTTTTTTAAAAAAAGAAAAAGGACATATAGCAGATGTGTCATTGACCTCATTACCACACTGAAGTTTGAGTGAGTTCCCAGAAGATGTAACATTTCTATTCTCAATACTTAAGACCTCCCTTTTTCATTTATTTATTCATTCATTAAACAGTTATTGAACATCTACTTTGAGTATTATGCTAGACCTAGAAGGGATGAATCATATAGTTCCTATCTTTCAGAAATTCTTAATCAAGTGTAGACACATATACTGTATTGACAAACGTCAGAAAAATACCTGCTCTGTCCTAGACACTGTTTCAGCCAACAAAGTGGCAAAAATGAGTTAATGAGGGAGCCTGTCTTCAAGCAATTTGTAATCCAGTGGATGCATACAATGTCATGAGCATATAACTAGGAAATGTCCCAAGATCTATGGAAACAAATCCACTACTCAGCAAAGGGGGATAGTGAAGACTCTATGCGGTCTTTACTGCTTGACCTGACCTGGGTATGTAGAACTGGGCAGTGGCAGAAGTAGAAATAGTACAACAATCTTTCTCCCAGATCTCTCCTAGAATTGAGAGCATTTCAGATTTCCCTACTCTGTCTGCCTATGAATTCTTGCCATATTTCCTTGACTCAGTTCAAGTGTTGCCATATCTACAAAAACTTTCCTGACCTATCTCCTCTTTCTGCCCCAGATTTGTAGAACTGACTCCTTCATTTTTGTGTCTTCCATATCTACATCTATCACAGAAATGACAATATCATATTTTAATTTATTAATTTACCTTTGTTTTGCCCCTTGAGTGTGTGAGGATATTGACTGACTGGATGGATAGATGGATGTGAATTTTCAAGTTTAGCTAAACCAATCCCCAAATGCTGTGGCTATGAATCATTTCTGGAATAACATTCTTATGAAGCTCCTATAAAAGTGGCAATTTATGATTCTTGAGATGAGCAAATGATCCCTCCAGCCTTCTCTGACAAATTGGGTGTAAGGAATACTCATGTGGTGGTATTTTCCCTTTCATGGCTCATTCCGAGAACCACCCCCTGACACAGCAGCTTTGTTATGACAGAGATGTGGTTTCTTCATTTGAGGGTAGTTGGGATGAGCTTTCTCCACTTGGTCCATGCACAATGATGGTCTTTTCTCAGCCCTTTATGATATTTCCCCCCAACAGGATATCTCTGGGGAAGCTGTCTGCTGCTTCTTGATTCTAAACCTCTTTTGTTCTTCTTTCCTAGCTGGTTGGCTCTGATACTGGATTCCTTGGATTACATATCATGGAGGCCAGCCTTTTTGGTTCCTTACCCAAGGGGCCACTTGGGTCGGGCAAGAGGGCTGCTGATGATGGGGGTACAGAGCCAGCTTTCTGAGGAGTTAGCCATTATTTTAACAATCTGGTTACAGTTTTAGGGCAACCTCTCTGGGGGCTTATAAATTTCTGCTGAATATAAGGACTTAGGGGAGCTTGAAACTTAGTGCAAAAGCCTCACCTGAGCTCAAGGCGGATAAAGTTGAAAGAGATTTCCTCATGCCTTCCAAGTATCTGTCCCAAAAGTCTCATTTCTGCTATTTCTATGACCAGACGAATTGTCACATTCATGTGCATCCCTTACCCAGCAATCTGTTTATCAAGAAAGAGAAGCCCGTTGTCTCCCAATTTCTGCTTTCCAGGTGACTGATATTAATTAGCTTGCAGCAGGCACAATTTATCTCTAGTTGAAACCAAAGCAGATGAAAATGCTGCCATGCAGTAAGATTTCTTTTTCTTGAAACGATGAATGGGATGAAGATACTTATCTGCGTGAACAGGTTTCAGGTGGAGCTTCCATCAGCAATACTTTGAAATTCATTGTTAGAGTATGGCTGATCTGGGTAAGGAATAAAAATAGCATGTCATATTTTGACTACATTAACTCAATTCCAACAGAAGAGGCTGAGGCCTCTGCACATTGATAGAGTTGCTCTGAAGGAACAAAGCACCAACTAATAACTCTGAGGTTAGTTCTCAGTTATTGGCATTTCTTGAAAGATATTGCTAATTTCCCCAAAGCTATGGCTCCACTGTAGAATTCATCTCAGTCCACCAGTATAGGGAACAATAGTTTTAAATCAACCTAACTTTCCCCTTTTATTGTTATTGCTTACCCCCCTAAAATTGTCCCTTCTATCTAGTTTGAATATGGAGTCAGCTCTGATCAAGAAGTTGGCAAGTCTATTAGAACAATGGGACAATGAAATTACTGTCTTCTTTACCCATGTGATCCCAGGAAATTTATTTCTCTACATCTCTTAGCTTCAGTTTCCTCAATAAAAAGTGAGAAAATTAAGCCCATTTTGGGGAGTTGATATAATATTTCCTGACCTAATCTATGTCAAAAAACCTAGCAAACAATGAGCACATTCACATCTCTTCTCAGTGACGACTGAGATGCCTTTCTAAACAAGGAAATTTGTAATGAATTCTGAGGTACAAAGGACACTTTTTTAAATGAGCATTTCTTAGTTCTCCTACACAATTCTAGGAGAATTGTTCCCTTAGATAGACTAAGGGAAACAACAACAAGGAAACTAAAACCCTGGCATCAGTTGGACAAGAATCTCTGGGTTTTAGTTCTGGCTTTAGTATTGATCTGCTGTACGCACTTTGCCAATACCCTTTATCTCTCCCAGGCCCACTGACTGCATCTCAAAGCAAAGAGGGTAGATAGCCTCCAATTCTAAAATGGTATGGAGATAGAAAAATACGTTCTCATCCTTCTCTTCTGGCTATTCCATCATATTCTTTCATTAGTTTCTTTTCCTTGACTTATCTCTTTCATGTTGATATTCCCTTTTGTTTTCTTGAATCATCTTTCTGTTCTTGATGTGTGTCACTGTATCCTTGAGATGTATCACTCACTCCAATAACACTGACTTCCCAAAGGCCATGGGAGGTGACTTCTACATCAATTCCACCAACCCAACCACTGCTCAGACTCATAGACCTACTGGACATGTCCTTTTGAGTCTTCCCTAAAAGTAAGATGATACATTCCCGAACTGAACAGATCATCCGACTCCCTAAAAATCTATTTATATTCTTCTTTTCAGAGATTGTCATCAACTCAAACTTCCCCATCCAAAAACCTAGGAGTTCCCATAAATTCTTCCTCCCTTTCCTCACCATGTCTAATTTCACCGAATCAAAGATCATCAAATTATCTTTATTCTACTTCTTTCAAAGCTCTCAAATTGATCATTTGTCTTCTTCATTATTTCGGTTATAACCAGTTCCACAATTTCTTTCATTTAGCTCAAAATATTGTTTCTGGAACTCTGATTTTATCCTATCCTGCCCTTATTTAGAGCCCATTGATGCGGTCTTTAAAAAAGGCTCCCTGGAACCAAATCCCAAGTCCTTGGCATTGAGTGTGAGCTCATCTATGAATGGTCTCTCCCCTCACACAAACACTGTTTTCCATCATGCTCTCAGCCCTATTGCCCACTTCACTACAGCTCCACTCTTACTCCATCCTTTGCAGCTTCCGGAATACAGTATGCTCTATTCTATCATGTTTCTGAGGCTTTGCAAAATCTATCCCCTCTACTTGGAATGCCTTCCTTCACCTGCTCTATAAGAGAGGCCATCAGTCTTTCCCCATGGTGATTAAGAGCCAATGCTTTGGGATAAGACATATTTGATATCAAATCTCAGATTAATACTTGTAAACCTTGTAAGCAGTTATTTCTACTCTCTAAATTCCAGTTATTTCACCTTTAAAATGGAAATAACAATATCTGCTATATAATGTCATCCTAAAGATTAAATATGATGTATTTAGTATGGCATATGGTACATAGGAACATTCTATAATTGTTAATTTATATGTGTCCTTTACAACTAGAAACTAAGCTCCTCCTGTCCCCAACTCCACCTTTCTGTGTCTTGATCTGGAATTTGAGTTCCATGATGTCAGGACAGGGTCTATTTTGTTGACATATATCTAGCACTCATCACTCTATCAGAGCCACACCATAAAATGTTTTTTATTTCCATTAAGATTAAACTCAAACACTGTTCCTTCTAGACAGCTCTTATTAAACTCCTAATCTTCACCCAGCATTGGTTAAATACTTCTCTTAAGTAATAGGTTCCACTTATATGCTATTAAAATGGTTTCACTTTCTTTTCTAGACTCTTGAGGTTCTGGAGGACAAAGGACTAAGTCATGTGTATTCTTGACTCCCCATCACCTTTCCCAGATCCATATAGTAGCACTCAGGAAAAGCTTTTTGAATTAATGAATAGGTGAATGAATGGATTCTTTTACTTGTGTCGCTTTCTCTCTTTGATTTCCTCTTGGCATGCTCCATTTACATTCTGCTTGTAACAATCAGACAGAGAATGTGGAAGCCAATGGATATCAGGCAGGTGAGACCACCCCTTCACCCTAGAGCAGACATCATAGATAGCCTTGTGGCATTCTGCTAAAATAATCATATTGACAGTGACACCTGGGTGAGGAAGTTTCTTCCATCTTAGGAGCTATAGAGAAGCTTTCCTCTGAACAAGGGCATGGGAACAGAACAGACAAGATGCTGGAGACTGTGCCGACTTCCCTGAAGGAAGTCTGATATGCTGGAGTGTGGGTAAGAGTCCACTGTATGACTCTGGGTTTAAATAAGAAGCTGGGAAGACTGTGCATTTCTAAACGGTTGAGTGAGAATGGCTGAGAGATGGTCTGAAAAGGAAGAGGAACACTTCTCTAGCTATTCTCTGGGCCACGGCCTCCAAACCACCTTGCAGGTAAGGCAGAAAGCCGGGCTGACCCTGATATGCATCGAAATGAAAGGGTTTGTGTGCAGATCAGGGAAGAATTCTTTCAGCACCTACAGGACTGGTGCCAGGGAGTTAACATTTGGAAACCTCAGCTCAGTGCCAGGCCGTTGTTTGAAAAGTAGCAGATCTCGGAGCAAATGCCAGTGAGGTACAGAGGGAAAGGAGTGAGGACAAGGACTCCAGGAATTAGCTATTCAAGAATGTTCAAGAAACCTGATAGCTCTTTTCCTTGTCAAAAGAAAAAAGAGAGAGAGAGAAAGAGAAAAGGACATTCAAAGGAGCATTCATCGAAGCAGGCTGCTCAGGGTTTTCAGGGAATTGGGAGGGCAGATGCTACAAGGTTATTGGAGTCAGTGTCAAATGCGAGAACAAAGTGGCAGTGACATGAGCTAAGAAATGACTAAGCACTCACGGCCCGGAGTGGCTAATAAGATGGATCCAAATGCCAAGTGAAGCAGTTGTCTCAACTTATTTGAATACTTCTGAAGAGGTGATGAACAGATAGCAGGAGGGATGCCACTCTTTTCTTCCAGAATTTCCCAAGATTATAAGCTCATATTGCTTGACTCAGTAAGTCTGTTTTTCTGATTGCTTAGCCATCCTTCTTAGTGCCTTCCTCTGGAATGTTTGAGTCAGTGTACACCAGGTTTACATTTGCTGTGGGGCTTGTGTTCTTAAGGGATAGCTTCCTTTTTTTCTTTAATGTTTATTTATTTTTAGAGAGACAGTGTGAACAGGGGAGGAGCAGCAATAGAGAAGAGGAGAGAGACTCCCAAGCAGGCTATATGCTGGCAGCACAGAGCCCAACACAGAGAGGGCTCCATCTCATGAACCGGGAGATCATGACTTGAGCCAAAATCAAGAGTTGGATGCTTAACCAACTGAACCACCGAGGCACCCCTAAGGGGTCACTTCTTATTGACAGTGTGGGACTCTCTCTCTTCCCCATGAGGCTACTCAGAGTTTTGAGATAACTCAGAAAGTGTCCTGGTTTGACACTCAAGCAATTAAGCTTTCAGTTTATACAGAATTTTCTTCTTCTTCCTCCCACTTATGTTTCTCCTTTTCCAACAGTGTTTCTATATTTTTGGGAACCTGAAGAGCTTGGGTCTATGGAATATAGTGACGTGAGAGGGGAGATAGAGAAAGCTAAATTCATATTACATGTTTTGTTCTTTCTCAGAGTGTGTTCTTATGTGAAGGCCCACGGTAGATGTTTCATAAATATTCCTGTCCCTGCTCTTCCTTTTCTCTGGTTAGTTACCTCTCTCCCTTGCCCCTCTTCACTTTTGCTTTAGTAATAAGGATAAAGATTGCTTTGAAAAGAATTATTGATAATTACTGAGGGTGATAAAACTACCATTTAGTGCATGCCTCTTCTTCACTGGACTCAATATTAAGCATATTCATTATCTCAATTATGCTTTATTGCACCACTAAATAGGAAGGGCACCTATACCCATTTTACAGATGAGGAAACTGAGTAAACACAAAGTAAGTCACAGGTCTAATAGCTAAAAAGGGATGAAGCTGAACTCCAGTTGAGGTTTTTTAGCCCTCAAACCCATGACTTTTTTTTTTTTTTATTATGCTGCATTTCTCTCATGAACAATGCAAACATGACTTTCTTGCAGCAAACCCATGTCATTTATTTGGCAGCAGGGCCAAGCTAGTTATGTTGGTGAATTGGGTTTAGGTGGCCCTCCACTTTGCATGCTCTTTTCAACTTTCTCTGCTCAAACAGCAACCAATTTTGGTTGAGCACTTTTGATTACCTCCTGTAACTGGGACTCACTCACCCCATATCCTTGTCCTTCAAGGGCCCAAGGTCTTTATTAGCTAGTTAAATAAACTTATCTGGGCTAATAGCTCTAAATTCCAAAGTCAGTGCCCTTCCTCAGGGAAAAGACGGGAATTTCAGTCAGTAAAATGTTGCTGAGAGGGAGAGAGAGAGAGGGGGAGAGAGAGAGAGAGAGAGAGAGAGAGAGAGAGAGAGAGAGAGATATTTTTGAAGTAGACAAAAGTCCATTGCCTTCAAGATCTCACTTGAAGTGGATGAGTAGTAATCACCCACTCTACCTGCATTTTGGTAGTTTCTTTCTCACAAAAGCTCCACTGAAAAACTACTGAGTGTTGAGATTCTAGCCTCTAATTTTATGAATAATAAACTCCAGTTAGGAATGACTTCTCCTGATTTGTTACATATTTCTTGAGCACCTACAATGTGCCAAACTCTTTTGTAGGTGGGAGATTTGGTGGGAGAATAAGTGATGTCTCTGGAGAGGTCTTATGTTACCAGACATTTTCTCACCATCTTTGTCTGTCAGGGACATCTTTATGGCCTGTTGAACACTTAGGAAGACACCCTTGAAAAGATCAAGTATCAAATAACTAGGGAGGAAAAAAGAAAAAAAAAAAAGAGGAATATTAGTTTTAAACTCCTCATTTAGAATTACTAGTTTCAATCAATGACAATTTTAGGATATTAAACCCATTCTGGAGTAACTTGTCAGAAAAAAAAAGAAAGAAAGAAAAGGTGCCATTACTGATATTCTCCAAGGTTTCTCTAATAACATTGGGGTCAGTGATGGGAAATAGGCTGGAAGATGAATACGATGTCAGAATGCAATTGAGTTCCAAGGACTTAACGGCACTTCCCAGTAAATGCAGCTGGAGCAACTTTGTTCTGACACAAAGGGAGGTTTTGGATGAAACTGTCCCAGGGAACAGCTGCTAATTTCTTATCACATAAACAGTGTTGGACCTTCCTTGTCCTTAACCCATTAGGAAGCATTTTTTGGCCTTCTATGAGACAAGGGAGAGAAAGTGGCAGCTGTGTGAACCTCTCTGCTCCTCTGATTCTGCACCCATTTCTATTTTTTCAAGAAGCCTTGATGAATTCTTCACATAGACCCAGTGGAACCAAATCCTGGCTCCATCAATTACTAGGTGTGTACTTTGGGCAGCATGGAAGTTTTGTAAGCCTCAGCTTCTTTATCTATAAAATGGGACTAATATTAATAGTGGCTAATAATAACAGCAAATATTGATTATTTCGCTCTTCAAACATGGCAGGAGATTGATCCCCTCCTTGGATGCTCACAGTCCCCATGAGTTAAGTGCGATTACACCAATCAATAGCTATTATGATCAAGAAGTTTGGTCAGTTCAGGAATCCCTAGAGGTGACATATAAAAATATTCATGGTTACCTTTTTTAAAATTGCAAATGAATGCAATGTCTGTGATAACCATGTCTGCCAGGGAAGTTTCTGTTACTTAATAAATGGCATACTTTGGAAGTACTTCTGCAACTCAAGTACTGGGTGCTCCCTGCTATGCTTCATCACCTCAGTTCAGTAGGATAGTAAGACATCTGAGAGACTGAAAATATATACTAGATAGTAAACAAGCATGGGCAGGGCTTATGTGCAATAGGGATTCCTCGTCAAATGTTGAGAGAGATTGAGAGTGAAGGAGAGTGTATGTGTGTGTGTATGTATGTGTGTGTCTGTGTCTGTCTGTGTGTTTACATATTCATGAATCAGTGCTCTTGAAAGTGAAGCAGGAAGTCAGTGTCCTCTCCTGTGATCCTCATTCTGCAACCTGCTCCATGATTTGGTCTGGAAATTCCCAACCTTGAAGAACCCAGGAGATGCACGGATCTCATTTTCAGCAGGACCCCGCCCAGGCTCAAGCCTGGCAGAGAACATATTCTCCTCCTTAAAGAAGGAAGGGAAGAATCCCTTCAGCTTTGGCATCTCTTCTCTTCATCCCTGCTGGCTTTTCGTCTTTTCTCTGTTCTACTCTTGTTATGGGATCTGTGAGAAAAGAAAAATCAATTCTCTAGTTAAGGTCAGCCAGTAAAATTTGCTCATAGGTCCCCTAACCACAGCCTGATGAATCCAGCCACATTTCTCCTGAGTTACAATTCAATAAAGCCTCCTAACAGCCTTTATCATGACTTTATCATGACTTTCCTTCACACAGGTCCCTCAGCACCTACCTTGCATGATCACTCTTAAACCTCCTTGTAGGGAGATGATTTTGTCTTTTAGTTTTTCTGGATCATTTGGGGAGGTGAATTGGTCTGAGGGGTTTCAGCGAGGGTGAAGATGAGGGCTCATAAAACAAAGGCCTGGGTTTTTAGCTACATCTAGTTATTCCACTTAGTGTTCACAGCTAACTATTAGAGTAAGAAAGGGTAGCCTCAGAAAGTGCTCCCTGGTAAAGGCTTAAGGTAGCTGCTTCCTGGCTTCACATGGTTCCTGAATCATCATGTGACACCTCTTCAATCATTCAGTCATTTATGGTTGGCCATGGGTGAGAAGCATCTTATGAGCCCCTCCCATATGGAAGGTAAAGATGCTACTGAGAAGAAAGGGTGCTGGTTGTTGCTCATATTCTAAAAGAGGTAGACAGAGAAGCAAACCAGTAAGTCATAGAGTTTTAATTGCTTTCAAATAGCAAAAGAAGCACCTGTTTTCCTCATAGGAGCAGAGGGCATCAGAGAAAACCTTTCTGAACATGGCTGCAATGCACTGAGTCTTGAGAGTCAAAGATGAGTTAATTAGGAGAAAAAGCACAGAAAGATAGTGTGCTTGGACACCAAACAGACCTATACTAAAATTGCATGTCCACCATACATTATCAGTGTTATCATTAAAAAATTATCTATCCTCTCAAAATTCAGTTTCCTTAACTCTAAAAGGATACAGAGCCTGCCTTGCAGGGTTGGGGTGAAAATTAGTAAAATATAAGCATAAGACTTATTTCTGGCACTGAGTAGATATTCAATACATGGAGACTCTATTTTTGTTATTATTATATGTAGTAATTATTTGTTTTATGTTATGAATCCATCAAGGATCAACTCAATAATAATTAGAACTAGAAGATGATTTATTGAGAAAATGAGAAAATGTCAGTTTGGCAATAGGTATGGAAGAGAGGAGCAGAAAGACTGAGCAGGTGACATGTGTGGCTAGTCAGGCAGGAGCCAATTAATTAAGGGCCTATAGCCTGTATTAAGGATTGGAGATTGTTTTCTTGAAGGGGATGGGAGCCATTGAAGGTTAACTACTTTTTAAGAAAGGTTGTGTGGAAGCAACTTGGCATCCCGCTGATGTGGCCCTTCTTTTTGTGATCCCAACTCACAAAGCCTTGGTTCAGTTACCACCTAGCCATGGAAAATAAAAACTCAGGCACCACTTTGCCTCTGAAGAATTCTCAGTAATTTTTCAGAGTAAAACATTCCCTGTGAAATTCTTGAAGATTTCTCCCCCTCACTCTGAAATGCCCTGAATTTCAAGCAGCTATAATGTTGCTGACTCACTTCTAGTTTCATAAGGATCTGGGTTCAGTTGTCATATGTTATAAATCTCTAGTTTATGGAATCTCTCCTATTGCTCTTGGGTAGACCTGGAAGTGTGTCAACGGAACTCAAGGTGTGCTAAACAGAAGTCAAGCTTAAAAAGTGCCCTGTAATTTTGTTCTTCTTTTCTCTAGTAAAAGGAGACCTTTAATGTTTTTACAGAGAGTCATTATTTAATTTTTGTCTTAAGGAGGAAATGTCAAGGAGTGGACTTCCAAGATATATGTCTATATAAGACTGATTGTATTCAACATAAATCTCTCAGGGATTGCTTTAATGCTTTATAGAATCTCTCTACATCATTCATATAAAAGTATGTCAGATCTCTGACAGCAGGCAAATTTCTCTTTGTAGGATTTTGGCTTGACTTTGTCTATCACGAACAGGGATATCCAACAACTTTGGGAAATTGGTTACCAAAGCCCATGTGTTAAAGAGGAATTTAAAAATATAACAACGCACAGGATGAGAAGAAGAGACTGGGCTAAAGACAAATATGGCTGGTGTCACAAGTGGCCCCCCTCCCATGAATCAACTCTATTAACACAGCCTATAACATAAACTCCAAGGATTTGAATATGATATTGCAAGCCAACTTATATCAGGGAACCTCTTTCCTAGTGAGGATAAAGTTGCCTGTGCCTCTGCTTGGCTCCTCGCTCCTCCTAGAATTCATGGATGGATGGATGGATGGATGGACGGACTGATGACCTAGAACAGCAGCTCCTGCCTGAAAACATACTTCTTAACCCATCATTATACTAATTTTTTCACCTTTAAAGATGATGTTATCTCTGAATGCTTTTGGCCTTGAATACTTTTTATAATTCCTTTGAGATTTTTCTAGTGCTACACCTTGCTTTATTGCTCCCTTCTTTTGAAGGTTTAATACTCCTTAACCTAAATAGCAAGGTCAGGGGGAAGAGCTTGTAAGACCAATTTACATCTCCTGACTAAGAAATTGAGCTTCTACCAAGCCATGGTTTCTTATAGGAAAGGATGCTGACTCATAAAATAGGCAAGANAAATTGTCCATACTTAGGCTTAATTTTACGTGATTATACAATACAGAATAAATATGAACTCTACAATTACTTACTGTGTATCACGTCTTTCCCTCACTGGAAATGAGGACAGGTATTTTGAGGCTTTTGCTAACTGATGTATACTCATCACCCAGCCCAGTGCCTAGCCTTAGTAGAGACTCACTAAATATTTGAATAATTGAGTGACTGAATACAAAGTTAAAATGCCCTGCTTTATTTGTTTGTTGTCTATGCTTCATATGATTTTTGTTCTCTCCCTTGAGGGAGGGCTCACCGCATCACCTACAATGAGAGAATTTACAGATATTTTTCAAGATCATACCGTTTTGTCATGGGGAGCTGGAATTCCGATGCCCATTCCTTCTCACTGACACCAGCTGATTTTATGTCACTCTTTCTCTATTTTTCACATTTCTTATACTTCTAGAGTTGCTTTTAGCAGAAGCCCAATTTTCTTAGATTATTTTTTCATATATATAATATAAATATTTCATTAAAATATATGTTTCACGTACATACTTATATACTATGTATATATGTAAGTATATATACATAGTATATAAGTATATACAAGTATATAAGATACTTGTATCTAAAATGTTACTCAACTTAATTTTATGCTTTATTTTGTTCCCCATGACCTATATTTTTTTTTTCTTTGTACTTTCTCCTTTGCTCTTCTCATATGTAATTCTTTCCTTTCAGGTCACCAAACAACAATTGCCTGAGTTTCCCGATAGCATCTCTGTCTATTTTGGTATCTTCTGCAGTATCTTTTAGCACTCTTTCAATACAGCCCAGATCAAAGAAGGACATTCCATGTATCTGGCAGGAAGGTGTTAAGCATTAACTCCTAACAGTCCTACTCCTTTGTATCTATCCATTAAGTTGCCAGATAGATTTGAAGTGGAAAATGGAAAGTCACTCAAGCCAGGATCTCTTTTCCTGTATAGAGGAGAGGGTGTCTTCCAAAAAGTCATATATGGAAACAAATGTGTGTGCCCATTTGTCCAAAAGGGCAGATACACAATCTTTTGTAAAGAGGTAATAGAAAATTCTTTTTATATGTAACAGTAAGACTAGTTTTGACCAAGTTTCAAATATTCAGATGCAATGATAAAGGGGAACAGAAGTTGGCTTTGGAGAAGATACTTTTCCGGAGGAATTTACAATCTTCCTAGCTTCTGTCTTACTCATGAAGTTTCAAGGGCTTATAGGGTTAAAAAACAATAAATTTGAGGTTTCTATGACAATGTCATCCCCGCAAAGACATAGTAATTTGGCAGATGATTTTGTTTCTAGAAGTTTTCATATGGGACAACTAAAACCAGTGTATGTGTATATCATCTTCGGGAGTATATTTGAGAGTGTACACATCATCTTTGGGAGAAATTCTGTCACTTAGGGCCTAAGTTTAGGGATTAGTCAAATGGGCAATGTATTATGGAGCCTGAAAAAATGGGCTTGTATTAGAAAACACCAACCTAGATAAAATCTTGAGGTACTCTAGTGGTTGCTAAAAACTTGACTGCTTGGTAAGTCACTGCTTCCCCAACATCCCTAGTCTGTAACCTTTGATACAGCTACTAAAGCATCAGTGCTGGACACAGTAAGGATACCTTCCAGGGTCCTCTTCCAGTACTCTTGCCAACATCCATTTTGATTCCTCTTTGTCTCTGTTTTACCAGATACTAAATATTTTGTATATCACCTCTGGCTTATACCCAGGCAGTACAGAAGTATGCTCATTGGTAAGGGGGATTCTGGGACCAAGCCAAACATTTTCCAAGGAAATGTTATATCAGAAGAATGCTAATCAAAGCCTTAAAAAGGGACAGCATCAGGTTGAAAGGACAACTTTTAAGGAAGTAATAAAAATAAAGAGAAGGTCAAAGCTAGGTTGGTTTGAGACAAAATATGAATTGGTGAAAGGTAGATTCAGGAGATAATTATGCTAATGCAGACCAACCACTGTGGCATTCCTCTCCTGTGTGTCTTGGCACAGTGCACTGCTCAGGGGCATGTCCTTAAAGCCATTGACCCACCCTGGATACAAGCCAAACAAGAAAGGGTCAGGAGCAGGGCCCAATTAATCAGGTACCACCAGTATAGACAGGCAAGGGATCAAAGACCAGAAGGTCAGGTAAGAGAGCAGGGAGCTAGAAAATGTCATAGATCTCAGGACACAGGCAGAATCCAGAGTGTAAGAGATGGGAATTTGACAAAAACAATTCTAGTAATAAGGGTTGAACTTGGATCTCAGGGCAGAAAATGTTTCATTGTACTCTATTACTGCACTGCTTGCTGAACGTGGGTGAGCTGAGAACACAGATGTTGGGCATTATCAGGAAGTCTCAAATGCTTTTTGTAATTAAGGGCTAAACAGAGATGCCAGAGAGAACTTATCTAGATTTTACTACTGAAAAATCTTCTTAAATCCATTGATTTATTTGTCATATTTCTTGAGAACATACCATATTAATAATAATAGCTGACTTTTTTTGAGGAGTGCTTATAATATGGCAGGCACAGTTCTAAATGCTTTCCACATAATAAATAACCTCATTTAATCTTTACAGCCATAATGTGAGGTTAGTATTTTTATTATTTCCTTTTTATAGAGGAGATACAAGCCTCCATCCACTTCTTTATCAAGCTTCTCAACAAGCTCATTCTCATCCATCTATCCATCTATCCATCCATCCATCCAACAAATTGATATGTAAACTGTACTGGGTACTAGGAATACAAGGGTGAAGAAGATAAAAAAAAAGTCACTTCTTTGAAAGTTGATAGTATGGCAGAATAGGCAGTTAAATAATTACTTGTGATAAAATGTGATAGGTACAACAAAAAGATGTATGATTTAAATGTGAACTCATATTAAGAGCATTTGATATTGTTTATCAAATGCTAGGAAAGCTTTGATGATGATATCTAAAATGAAAAAAATGGCCATGAATAGTTCAGTAAGTAGGAGTACAATTATGCTCAACAACTGGAAAAGTATGCATTTCTTGATTTGAACCTAAAGTGGGAAGGACAAGAGGGTAGGAGATTAGGCAAGAAATAAAGGCAGGATGCCAGGCCACAAAGGGAATTCTAAAGGGCTTGGACTTTATTGTAATGGCACTGGGAAATATTTGATGAGTGTTAAGTAGGGGAGTGACATGATTCATTTATTTTGCATTCTACAAGTATCACTTCAGCTGCAGTGTGGAGGACAGACTGGATGGGGCAAGACTGTAGATAGTCATTTGGGATGTATTCAATTATAGCCTCTGAGTGAGAGATAGTAATAGCTTAAACTGTGGCAGTGGCCATTGGGATAGAGGAAAGTGAATGGATGAAGAGATATCTAAAAAGGTGAGCTAGGCAGAACTTGCCATAGTCCTTCCACATGGAATATGATATGTATTTTGGTATTCACCTGGAGTAAATATGACTTAAGATTTCATGCCATATTTTTAACATCTGATTGAGTGACTGGGAGCTTATGAGAGACCTATGCCCACAAAATGTGCATTTTTATAGTTGGGAATACAGGAGTGAAGAACCTCTCATTTTAATGAAATAGGCCCAATATTTATGGGAAAGGATGGGTTGTATTAGAGCATTAAGGTGCTTAGTGTACAATTGAATTCTTTCCTGCAATCATGAAGCCAAATGGAAGATCCACTGTGAGGTATTAAAATATCAGGCTCACTGGGGAAATCTGGGGGAGTTCCCAACAGTAGATGTTTGAGAGACGAGTATGGTAGAAAACGTTCAGCCTCTCAGGCTAAGATTCTACTCTCCCTTTTCAGATGCCTTTTCCTTAAATGAAGAAGGCCTCGAAGGCAGATCCTAAGAAAATAAAATGATCACAGCAATTTGGAAGAATCTGAACCCTACTTGGATGCCCATTCTAGGCTGTGACATAAAACAGAGTAGCCTCATTTTTCATCCATTTCAGAACCAAGAAGTACATGAACAGAAGCCCCTTTCTGATTTTGTATTGCCTCCTTATTGAATTTAACTTTTGTCCAATTGAAAAGACTCATATTTTATGGCCAACCATCTCAGTGGTCATTCAGCAGCCCCTCGAGAGAAATTTTCTCTTGACCGTGGAACATATTTTCACTGTTGTTGTTTAATGCAATATTCTGTGACCGCCTCTTATTTCTGTGGTGTGGCTGGGCAGGGCCTAATCATCAGTCTGTCACCATTTCTAAATTTCAGCCCCTCACACCATGTGTTGTTCAGGTTTGTGTCATACATTTAAATTGGCAGCATTATCAACAGTAGCCAAACTACGGAAGTAGCCCAAGTGTCCTTCATTGAGCAATGAATGAAGAAGGAAGAGGTGGTGTATATTGAATATACATATTCTATATATATATATATATTCAAGAAATATTAGTGATATATATATATATATATACATACATACAATGAAATATTAGCTACAAAAAAGAATGAAATCTTGCCATTCACAACCACGTAGATGAAGCTAGAGAGTATTATGCTAAGTGAAATAAGTCAGAGAAAAACAAATACAGTATGATTTCATTTAAGTGGAATTTAAGAAACAAAACAAACAAAAAAAGGGGGGAAAGAGAGAGAGAAACCAAGAAACAAGATTCTTAACTTAGGAGAACAAACTGATGGTGACAGAGGGGAGGTAGGTGGGGAGATGGGTGTAATAGGTGATGGAGATGAGGGAGTGCACTTATTGTGATGAGCACTGGGTGTTGTATGGAAGTGTTGAGTCACTATATTGTACACGTGAGACTACCATTACGGTGTTTGTCAACTAACTGTAATTGAAATAAAACCTTAAATAAATAAATAGGCATCCAGGTGAAGTCGGACATAAGAGCTCCCCTTGCCTTCTCTCCATAGCTTTCCTCTCATTTTCCAGTGAGGAGGGCAAGATGTTAGAGCCCCTTCAATGCACAGCAGCTTTCCTCAATCCAAGGTCACATGGCCCAGTCCTAATAAAATGTTGGAGGTGACACAGCTCCTACACTTCCACCATCGTCTCCTACTTACATGATTGCAGCGGCCGCCCAGTCTTCATTCTTGCCTTCCTCCAAGCCAGCCTTAAGTCTGTAGCCAGTGTGATCTTCTTCAACATAGCATGATCTTTTCTGTCCCTTTTTTTTTTAAATCCTGGGAGATTTAGAAACCCTTCACAATTTCACCTCCCACTAACTCTTTCTGAATTACTATGATCCATTCAAACCAATCATTAAATTCTGTGGCTAGAGTGTGCTTTTCTTCCCACTCAGGACGTTCATGTGAAATTCCCACTGCCTGGAATAGCTGTCCATTCTCCTACCTATCTATGCTCTAGGTCCCAGCTTAACTGTCATTTGCTCTGGAAATTTACTCTAATGATACAGAAGTAGGTTTGATGTCCTCTGACCCCTATTTCTCATAGTTTTCTTTATTTTCCTTATCATATCACTTTATTCTCTTTTGTAGTTGCCTGTTTTCATGTATTCCCTCATAGAATACAAGCCCTACTTAAAGTAGGGACTATATTTATCACCTTTAAACTATCAGTGTCTAGCACAGTGACTACTGTGACTACTAGAGCTTGGTATTTGTTGATTCTTTAAGGTTGTAGGAAAGAAATATTCTCCATTTTACAAAAGAAATCTCCCTTATTAATCAATGGAAATGCCTAATATTAATTAACTAATTAATGCTCATACAATAAATATTTCCAGCACCTAGGAATATGCCAGGGACTATGTTGAACAGGGAGGATATGGAGATGAATAATACATTTTTTCTTTCCCCCAAGACATTCCAAGTTTGATTGGGGAAATAGACAAGTAAACAGGTATAATATAATGTGACATATGCTGTAATGAATATATGCATATGTTGCTGTGGACCATAGAGAAAGTAGTGCTTTATCTACCTGAGCATCTAGATATGCCACTTAAATGAGTCTTGATGAAGCACACTCACTTGTAAGTGAGTATCTGTCACACAAGAAGAAAGAAGAAAACCTTTGGAGAAATCAACATATACGTATGCAAAGGATCAAAAGTTACAGAATACATTGGAAGTCAGTAAACTGGCTGGTTAGTAGAGTGTCCAATGATAGTAACTCATTAAGCCTGCAGGGTAGTGAAAAGCTAAATCATATGTCTTTGGATGCAATTTGAAAATTGGTTATTGATTGATTTTAAGTACAAGAGAGACATGCTCAGAGAACCCCTTTAGAAAGATCCCTCCAGTAGCCACGTGGAAGATGGATTGGATGAAGGTAATACTAGAGGCCAATGAGAGCTATTGAGAAGACCTTTTTAATTTTATTGGTGAAAAATATGGTGGCTGGCTGTAAATAAGTTTCTAGCCAGCCGTGTATCTGGAGAGAAATTGCAAAGGTTATGAATGACTTAGGAAGCAGAACTACATTGTCAAGGCTTGCAATAGGCTGCTCCTTCTTGGATTATTGTTCTTTCTTTAGCTAATTACTGTTGATCCTTTATCAGTCAAGGCAAGGGTTGCCTTTGGCAAATCCTCTCTGACACCTCCACCTCAGTTTGATTCAGAGAGCCTTTCCTTTAAATTCTCATTGAGTAAAGCCTGTAGCCTCTGCAATATTAGAATGTGAGCAGTTTGAGAGCAAAGATAAGGTCCAATTTAACATGGCAAAGGATTAGCAGAAAGGGTTAGTGGAGTATCTGGTACATGGTATACACTTCATAATTATTTATTGTATAGATAAATGTATGATTGACTAGTCACTATTCAGAAATAAAAAGAGTAACTTAGTGTGACTCTCAGGTTTCTGCTTGGGCAACAGGGAAATGGTGGAGATAATCACTGTGATAGAAATAAGAGAAGGGAATAAAGCTGGAGAATAGTTTGGGGAGGGTAACTATAATGACATTTACTTGGACTGGTTGTGTTCAAACAACTTATGAAAAAACTGCCTTACTTTTTTTCTTTTAGGAGAATTCCTCAAAGTGATCAAGAATTGTGGTTCATTGATTTATAAGTAGGTAGGCAATAGTTGAAAATATCATGCAGTTTGCTCATTCAGGAATAGAATGAGAGTAAAAAAAAAAAAAAAAAAAACTTAACAGAGACCTGACGATCACTATCACAGTGGTACGTGTTAGAACAAGAGGTCAGAGACCCACAACAAATAGACATAACAGGAATTTGCAGACAATATTGCTATAGAAGAAAAGAGAGAAATGAGTTTCAGGAAATAGTCAACAACAGCAAATATTTCCCACAGGACAGGTATAATAATTGAAAATAACCAATTCATTTTTTTTTTTGGTAATTAGACCATTTGTAAAATTATTTATTGCTTGTGGAAAGCAATTTTAATCGAGTGTTGGGGATGCTATAGAGTTTGTAGGGATGTGAGAAATGGAACCATTGTAGACAGCACGGGAAACATATTTTTCTCCACCTGGCTGTAAAACAAAGGAAATGCAGGGGGTAGACTATGGGGAGGGGTGAGAAGTGAGATCCACAGTTGAGGGAGCTTTTTTCTCTTTTCAAATGGAAAAAAACAATGAAGGAATCTTGAGAATGAATAGCAATTTAAGAGGGAGACATGAATAATATAAGTGGAGGAGCTATTTGCAAAAATGGGGTCTAGGTTAAAGCCAGCCGGATCAAGAGCCCAAAAGGAAGGAATAACACTGGCTGAAGAAAGTCACATCTCTTTCTGAGATTCAGAGGAAGAAAGGATGTGCACATGCGTAAGTTTAAATTAAGTGGGGAAACTTATTTATACCTGATTCTTCTATTTTTCAGGGGAGTAGGTAGCAGGATGAGAGAGTGAAGGGGATATAGGTGATAAAGAACATTTGTCAACTGGCTTCTGTAGGAGTTAAAAATAGAACTAAAGAGACTAATAAAAAAGTATCGTGTAGTTGTGCAGACCCTGTAAAAAGGGATGAAAGTATATCTTCAGTGCATTAATTTTCACAGTTGCATGACTTTTCCTTCATCATTCAATAGCTTAAGTTAATCTAAGATAAAGAAGGAAGATAATTATAGTGATCCAAGTGGACATTAACAGAATGCACACATAAGCTTCTAGCCTGGGGTCCTGATTTATCATCTATGTGCAACTTCAGGAGTAGGTACCCTTTGGATTCCAAAAAGGATATGCAAAAATTTGTATATATACAGATTTTTTTGGGAGGGAGGGAGACAGAGTGAGTAGTTAGTTTTCATACAACCTTTAAAGCAAGCAACCGATGATCAAAATTTTAAGATTAAAAGACTGAGAAATAATTATTTTAAATGAATGATCTTCAGTAGGCAATAAAAGAATTAGGAGGTGATTCTTTCCTTGGGGTTGCAATGATATGTAAAGGAATTGCGTGTGTGTGTGCGTGTGTGTGTGTGTCTATCTATATATACACACACACATATATTTAATATATATATTTTTAATCAGAACATATAAAGAACTCTCAAAACTCAATAATAAGGAAAGAAACAACCCAATAAAAAATAAGCAAAATAGTTGAACCTACAGTGCATTTGGGAAGATATACAGATGACAAATACCTGAATAAACATTTAACAGCATTAACTATTAGAGAAATGTAAACTGGAACTTCCATACAATTACTGGTGCACCTGGGTGGCTCAGTTAGTTCAGCATCTGAATTTGATTCAAGTCATGATCACAGTTTGTGGGTTTGAGTCCCACATTGTGCTTTATACTGATGGCACCAAGCCTGTTTTGGATTCTCTGTCTCCCTCTGTCTCTGCCCCTACCCACTCAGGTTCTCTCTCAAAAATAAATAAAAACATTAAAAAAACCCAACAACTACACAATTATTAAAATAAAAATGGCAATAGCAAATATCAGTAGTGATGTGGAGAAACTAGAAGTCTAATATAATGTAACTTCAAAATGGTATAGCCTTTAATAAAACAGTCTGGAAGTTTCTTATGAAGTTAAACATATACTTATCATACAACCCATTAATACATTCTCTGATATTCACCAAAGAGAAATGAAGATACATATCTATATAAGACCTATATGTGAATAAAACAGACATTGGCTTTATTCATAATTGTCAACAACTTGAAACAACTCAAATACCCACCAAATTTTGGGTGTAATTCAGATACATATTATAGTGTATGATACAATAAAATACTATAGGAGGTATTTTATTCAGCAATAAAAAGGAATGAAGCACTAAAACCTGAAACAGAATGGATAATTCTCAAAAAGCATTATGCTAAATGAAAAAAGCCAGACTCAAAAGACCACAATACTGTATGATCCCCCCTCACATAACATTATAAAAAAGGCAAAGGTAGAAGGACATACATTAGATCATAAGCTTTCAGGGACTAAAAGTGAGGGAAAGGGATTTTCTACAAAGAGACACAAAGGAATGTTTGGGGTTGATGGAAGTAATCTACAATCTATGGTTTTTGTGTGGTAATATGACTGTGTAAGTTTGTCAGAATGTGTACAGCTGTGCACCTAAAGTTATATGTAAATTATACCTCAATACATGTAGGAAAAAATAGACCACAATGTTCTACAAAACCAACAACAAAAAAGTGTTTTTCAGAAGCATAATTTCACAGTTGTGTAAATGGGTTTGGACTATTTTCTCCTCAACAGCACCTTTCACAAAATGTTTATTGTCTGTCCATCTACTTCCTCGGTTACAGATGTAAAGCGCAGAATCCTCAAACATTTTTACGAAGAAGAGCTCTGGAAGGGAAATCCCCATGTGGTAACAGTGGGAGAAAGGATCCTACTGGAAAAACGAAAATCAGTGGAAAACATCTGGACTACTTCCTACCCAGTCTTTTTACCAACTTCTATTCTATTAAACCTTTGAATTGAATTGATAATAGACCCTATTGTCTTCTACCATTACCATTATACTCAAAGGCAAAGCTTTGTCCCAGGTAATCACATTAGTTCTTACTATTTCTGTTTCATCTGAGAGAACCGTAGTGAAGAAGATGCCAACAGGAACCCAGAGAGATAATTTATTTATGCAACATTTATAAGTCATCCTCCTGAGGCAAAGAGCAGGGTGAGGAAGAGTAGTGAGCAGCTCTAAAGACACAATTAGATTATGATTAGCAGAGTCAATCCCTTTGGTATCTTGACAGCTAGTCTTGTCCTTTATCCCTTACAAAACTTATGTCCCAAATACAGGAGACAACGTCACTACTGTATTATGGTGGGGAGTAATGTGGATTCCCTTCAGCCTTCTACCTGAAACTTATTTTTGCTCCTGGTTATCATATAAAATATGTAGCAGAAAAAGAAAAATGTAACAAAATCATAATATTTAATCATGCTTTAGCAGCTGGTTTTGCTGCGATCACTATCATCATCATCACTACCACCTCCTACCATACATTTCCAGTTCCTCGTATCTTGTGGCAGCACCTTAGCTGGATAAGTGGTGACCTGAGCCCTCATTCCCATAATTTTGCTTCCCTAGGGGTCTTTTAGGAAGAATGTGTGGGGATGTGTGTGTTTGGGGAGGGGGTTGATCCAGTTTTCCATTCATTAGTATGTTGGGGTTAGGGAGAATTTAGAGGTGTCCAGGAGACAGCCTATATTCCATATATGGTCCACCTTGTACTCTTTGATAGCAATAATCTGATGACCCAGGATCAATGATGCCTGTAGGTACAGTGACCTTTCTCTGTGTATTGGTACAGCTGCATAAAGAACCTGAAATGGCAGAGGGGAGGAATCAGCTTCTATTTAAAGAGAATCCAGGTTAGCACTTTGTTTCAGGTGTTCCTCCTTTGGCATGAGGATCTCCAAATCTGTTAAGCTTTTGTACAGCCAAACTAGTGAATATTATAAGGATAAGCCTATTGTTGAATTGCTCTTGCCTTAAAAAGTGTCATCTGGTGGAGGCTGTGTTCTGAAGGGTACTATACTAGTTTCTTGGAGCTGTTGTAACAAAGCACCACAAACAGAGTGGTTGAAACAATAGAAATTAATTTCTGGAGGCCAGCAGTTCAAGGAGAAGGTGTCAGCAAGGCCATACTCCTTGTGAAGGCTCTAGGGTAGAATCTGTTTGAAGCCTCTTCTAGCTTCTGATAGTGACAGTATAGCTTGTGACAGTATAGCTCTAGTCTTCACATGATATTCTTGCTGTGGGTGTATATCTATCTCTGTGTCTACATTTCCCTTCTTTCAGAAAGACACCAGTCATACTGCCTTTAAAGGCCCACCCTACTTCCCTGTGACCTCATTTAACTTAACTAATAAGATATGCAATGACCCTATTTCCAGATCAGGTCATGTTTGAGGTAGCAAGAGGGTTCAGACTTCAATATATGAATTTTGAGGGGACACAATGCAACCAGTTACAGAAGCCATGCAAAGCGATATGGCTACTTCCCCTTCACACAGTGCAGACAGCAGAGTGTGCCATCTGAAGTTGTGCCCACTGGAAGAATTACTGTCTTCCAGGACAAGGAAAAGTATTGATCACAGTTCCTACTCCATGAGGTTAGGATGATTTAAATCATTACCTTTATGATTAAGATCCTGGATTAAAGAATTCTGTCAGCTATCCATTACCCATGAGCACCATGACTGAGTCGGCCACAAGGGTGGGTAAATAGCTTCCTATTAAACATTGCCTTGAGAAGTCTTCTTTCTGTCTCTGTGTGTTCTGTATGACACATGTTTCCAGTGCAAGTTGAAAATCTTGCTGAAACTGATCTACATGGATGAAGATAGACTCAAAAAGAAATTTTTGCTTTTGATTAGATCCAGTCTTTCTACATTAGCACTGGCATTTTTTCCCCCTACTGGGGATACTGCTAGATATATCTATCTTTATAGCCTTTATTCTTATACTATGGGTTCTATAATCATGTCTGACTTCCAATATTTTTCCTAAGACCAACATAAGCCATATGTACACACATAGACACACACACACACACACACACACACACACATACACACACACACACAGTCATTTGCATGATATAGGTGTGAGTGGCAATAAAAGACCCTTTCTTTGACTCAAAGTCAACCTCCCTTTAGCCCACTTTGAGTTCCAGAATTGTCACTGTGTAACAGGCACACATCCTTCCTATTATAGTATTATATTTAGAAGTCCTTTGTTCTAATAAAATTTTTCTTTGGAATAAGGTGGTCTTGTGCAGCAAAAAGATGACAGGCTCAGGGAGTGGGAAAAATAGACAATACCTCTAGTCCTACTCCTCATTGTCCATGTAGATGTGGCAAAAGACATATTTAGTCCTCTATGACCTCACATGAGTGATAAAGATGTTGAATGAAAGCTTCTAAAACTTGACTGATCAAATAATCCCATGAAGAGCTTGCTGAATGACAGTCTTCTAGACTCCTTCCAGATGAATCACGTTGAACTCTCTGGAGGAGGGACCAGTGAATTTTTTATACCTCTCTCACCCCTACACTCCACTGGCAAGTTGGGAAAATGCCAGATCAGGTTATTTCTAAAGGCCATTCCTGTTCCAATTATTTGTTAACACCAAATAATAGCCACTGCACCAATTAACCCATTATCTCACTTTATCTCACATTTTTTCTACCTATCATCAAGTAATATAGGGTCTTGAAGAATAAGGCCTGGGATGGGTAACTTCTGATGAGCAGACAGTTTGGGGCAGCAGGAGGCCCAGATGTCAGGTGTGACTGAGCTTGAGGGTAGAAGGAGGGCCTCATGGATAAATTTGGGAATAAGAAAAAAAAACTGTGAATGTGTATATTATCTATGAATATATATATATATATTCATAGATATGAATCAAGAAGAAACAGACTAAGTGTGCAAATTATGGATACATTTATAGAGACTGCTAAAAATGGTAGTGTAGATCTATATTTATTGAAATGAAAAATGCACAAGATGGATTTCTAAGTGAAAAATAGATATGTCTCATAGGCTTCATTTAAAACACATTCCCTTCGAATTTGAAGACCATACACTTGAAGTATGGGTGAATTTCTCTGAGCGGTGAGAGTGGTAGCTAATTTTTATGCCCTCTTACTTCCCTTTTTATATAAACTGATTTTTTACAATGAGAATTCAGCATTTTACATCATAAACAGCAATAAAGCGGTTTCCATTCAGGCAATAAAAGAGAATACAGGTTGAATAAGGGAGGTGTGGATGGTATTTGTTGCTGAACACATGTGAGGAGTGCACAGGGCAAGCGAGGGGAGGAATCGAATAGAAAGCAAGGAACCAGCCCAGGGCTGTAGAGGGGAAGGGAAACCAGAAAGGCCAGAATGGCTGAGCCAGGTGAAGTCTGCACCCTCCTAGGTTCTTATCACTCCTCTTGGCTCCTTGGCTAGGGTTGCAGGGCTGCACTTCCTGGGGCTAGTGAGGAGCCCATGGGTAAGTGCAGGGATAATTGCTATGCTGGATTGTTTAAGAATTAACTCCTCTGCTGCCAGTTGCCAGCCTGCAAGCATGCCTGGGGCCTCTCGCTCCACAGACCAATGCATTTATTTCTCATGTGCAACCCAGGATTGCAGGGTTGACTAGCAGCATGGAGGGAAGAAGGCAAGGGAATGGAGGCTATTTATAGCAGAAGGCAAAAAAGGTTTCCTTTCTTTCTTTTAACACGAGTTGTATTTCTCTGAAACTCTGCCCATGTTGTGCAGAAATCAAAAGGGCAAGAGAACAAGTTCTTCGGAGCTGGTTGGAAAGTTCCAGGGTTCTCTTTTTAGAGCAAATCTGCCAGCTTCGGAGGAGGTTGCAACCACCCTCGGATTCTAAATCAGCTTGATGGCAGTGCAAATAGATGCAAATGAGGGTCAAATCAATTTCCATAATGAACAGCACAAGCAGAGCGGACTCCTCTCCACCTGACTCAAAATTACTAGGAAATCCAATGAGGGGGTGAAAAGAAACAAAGAGAGAAAGGGAACACCAACGTCTTAGTAACTTGAAGACTGTCGCCCTTTGAATCCTGGGAATGAAAACTATGAAGTCGGAGAATGATTCTGGACATTATTGTGGAAGCCTGTCTAGGAGTGGAGGGGCCCAGTATAAAATTTTGGTCATGATCAGGCCTTTTGGACTTTTTTGGTCATGGCTCATCCTTCCCTGTTCCTAGACTTCACTTAATACTGCACCCTGGTTGGCCTTTTTTTCTTCCCCTTTTATAACAGCTTCATTGAAATATAATTTGCCTACCATAAATTTCAGTCTTTAAAGCTTATAATTCAGTGGTTTTTAGTGTATTCATGGATTTTTTAAATAATCACCATAACCTAAATTTGGAACACTTTCATTACTCTTGCTCATCAACAGTTACTTCTCAAGCCCCTGGCACTCATCCATTTTTTTTTTTTTTGTCTCTATGGATTTGCCTATGTTAGAGCTTTCATACCAATGGGATCATACGATGTGTAGCCTTTTGTGACCAGCCGGCTTCTTTCATGTGACATATTTCAAGGTTCATCCATGTTATAGAGTATATCTGTGCTTCATTGCTTTTTGCGGTAGGTTGGCCTTTTTAAGCCCAACCAACATGAGGGCTATAAACTCTGTGTCTCAGAAGACTGTAGTGAGCTCCACTTATTTCATGGAAAACCACAGGAATTTGCAGATAATAGTAACATGACCTAACCTTATTGCTTTTCTATTAAGTCTTTACCCACTGTGTTTAGTTCTCGAGCTNCTTTCATGTCAGGCCATTTTTGGCCCCGTTCCCAGACACATAGAGTTTGGGTTCACTATGCATAGAACTTGGGTGGGAAAGTTTGAGGATGCCAACTAGAGTGACTTTCTCTCTAAGGGAAGGGCAAAGCAAACAAATTGACTGTGTCTAGTGATCTGACTCTGTTATTGGAAAAAGGAAAAGAGTGGTTCTTAAAAAAAAAAAAAAAAAGAGTGGTTCTAATAGAAGAATGCTTTCACTCATTCAGATATATCCCCAACCTACAACTTTGACCTCTACTTCCCAGACAGTAAAATCCCCATAAAATGTTGGGCCACAAGACAAAACCATTTTTGTGTCTTTGTCATAAATGTAATATAACAGATGGTGGCAAAACATTCTCTTCATTTTGGCACAGAATTCAGTGTTCCTTTGGCACATCAAGAACAATTGTACATTGGAAATACCCAGGACTCAAGTGGCAGGAAGATATGAGGTGGCAGTGCCTAGGGGTGGCTGTGTACATTGTGGCTATGCTCAGAGGATAGAAGGGCGATAGAGTGTTGGAAGATGGGATTATTGCATTTCTGGCACTGGCAGGATTAATAAAGAGGAGTCACACAGCTTCCTGCATAGGTCTACTGTGGTCACATCTTTTCTTCACCAAGAGAGCTTATTTTTGCTTCCTATGCTCTCTCTTTGGTGAAGACCCAGATGCTATGTTCCCAGGCACATTGAGGATGCCCTGTGGGGATGCTCAGAATAGGTGGGTAAGATTATCAGGGGCCTGGAAGTCTGCAATAGCAAGTTTGGGTGAGAGCCAGAGAAATAATAATAATGATTGGAGCCACAAAAAGAATAGCTATTGAGTGTCTTATGTGTGAGGCTCTGTGCCAAGTGCTTTCCATTCAGTATCTCTCTCAATCCTTACAACTCTTCAAGTTAAATATGTTTATTATGTCCATGATACAGTTGAGGAAACTGAAGCCTCATTAAGTTAGATTTTCTTGTAAGATATATTGTCAGAATTCGAATCCAAGTTAATTTCTTATTCCCTAGCCCAAGTTCTTAACCAAGCTCATTACCTCTCAGATTATTACTGTAAGATCTTATTTTTAGCCATTCATATAGTATGCCAATAAGAGTATTTAGCAAAACAATGTATTTCTTGGGTATTTCCTTTCAAAAATATGGCTTATATACATAAAGACACAGCTAAACATATATACTTTAAAAGGGTATGTTCACACAGATAAATAAGTATTTGCATGAGCTTTATAAAAAGAGTAGGTTAAGATGTGAATAAAGATTAGTGTTGTAAAAGGAACACTTTTATTAGTATTCAAAGTGGCTCCAGTGAAGAAAATCAGGGGCGCCTGAGTGGCTCATTCAGTTAAGTGGCCGACTTTGGCTCAGGTCATGATCTCATGGTTCATAGGTTCAAGTCCCACGTCGGACTCTGTGTTGACAACTCAGAACCTGGAGCCTGCTTCAGATTCTGTGTCTCCCTCTCTCTTTGCCCTTTCCCCACTCATGCTCTGTTTCTCTCTGTCTCAATAATAAATAATCATAAAAATTAAAAAAAAAAAGAAAATCAGGAAGGAAGAAATGTTTACTGAGCATTCTGGAATGTTGCAAGTGTTAGGGTAACACTGGAGTATCACATCAACCTTATAAGGTTGGTATTGCTGTGTTCGTTCTATAAGAAACAAAAAAAGGCTCTAAGATATGAAATAACTCAAAATCATGTTAAAAATGAGATTCAAAAACATGTATGACTTAAGCCTATCCTCTGGACCACTGAGGGCAACTTCTAGCAAGATGTTAGAGAATAGAAGGAATCATCATTTCCTTAGTTCTCAAACCTTGGTAAACATGAAAGATCTATTTATTTAATTCTTTCAACAAACACCTATCACGTTCCAAGCATTATACTAAATGCAGGGTGTAGTTAAATCTTAGCATTGATGTTAGGGGGAAATTTCATTGCTCAATGGAAGAGATGAAATTTAGGCAGATCATTAGTTAATATGCAAGAATTATAAGGTTCTGTGGGAGAAAAAGGGAGGAAGAAGGTGCATATGCTTGGTAGACTGGGAAACACTTTATGGCAGAGGTAAAATTGAGGAAGGATATGGAATAGGACTATGTCAGGCTAAGAACAAGATGAAGGAAAGAGTGAAGAGCATCTTCAAAGTATAGAAAAGCTCAATCTGGTAAGGAGAAGATCATTCTTTTCTGTGCATGGAGGTTTTGTTTTGAGATAGGTGGTAGAGAAAGAGAAATCTGGTGCCTTATTTTTAAGGCCTGATCTTGGAGGATTTTTTACACTGAGGTAATGAGTCTGGACCATTTCCTATGGCAGATAAGGAACCATTAAAGCTTGCCCAGAAAGTGTGACCAAATTTTTATGTTAGAGAGATAACGATATAAGATTTGAGATGATGTGTTCAGGTATAGAGAAAGGAGCATTAGTGAGAACTTTAAAATGCTAATCATGCTGAGGACATCCTTGGCTTCTCCTGTAACACTCCATATGACTAATCACCAGTTCCTACAAATTTCTTTTAAATCTGATGCCTCTCTTTAAATCAGTGTTCTCTGTCACTGCCATTTTCATGCTTTTGCAGCTCCTTCTCTCTTACCTGGGAAGTTGCCCTAGTCCATAGTTCTCTCTCTCAATCTCCTGGTCTCCTGCAGCTATGAATTCCAAGCCTAGAGGATCCTTGTGCATTTATGAAATCACATGCCTTCAGGTTCTGCCACACTTTCATATCTTTTTCCCAGCAGAGAGAGGTTGATCTTTGCAGAAAGTCAAGCTTTGTAGAAATGCTGCATACTTCCTCATTGGTTGATCCCAGTAGATCACAGTGGGCAGAGATTCCAGTGCCTCCATTCTTCAAAATAATTGTACAGGGCTTGGGATGGCTAGGGCTTGAAGTTGGTCACCTGGGCCATAGACATCACCATCCATTTATACTCATCATTCATATAATTAATACCACTTTCTGTGTACACCATGATGTGAACATGTAATTAAAAATAATTCAGAGGGCAAAATTGCTCCTGGAGGATGAGATTGTAGAAAAGAACAGTGCAGAATTAGAGCAACATAGTTCATTTAACATTTCCCACACTAGGCTAAAGCATTTCCAGAGATCTGAATTCTGTTCTTGGCTCTCTTTATGACTTGTTTTATGACCTTGACCATGTCAATTAACCTTTCCATTCCACAGGTTGACCTAAGTAAACTTAGAATAACATATCCCTGCCTCCCTGGCTCCCAGGTATGTGAGGTTGAAAGGGTTAATGGTAGAAAGTTTAAAAAACATTCAGAGCATTGTTTATCAGAAAGTCTACAGTCTGTTCTGATAGGCAATCTACAAGTGAGTGTGCTAGATAGTGGAAGGTTATGAAACCTTGGTATGAAAGATTATTGAGCACAGTTATCTCTTTTCCTTGAAAACCCTCAACTTACAGGTCAATGAGCACCTATGTACAGGGTGATATTCAAGGTTAGAGGAAACACATGCCTTACTACTGTATTGTAGCAAATCAGTTAATTACAGGGCAACCTGTTCTTAACAGTCCCTGAAGGCACTGCCTGACCTTGTACTAGGGCTGTGAAAAGACACCTTCCTGACACAGAAATAATCAGACTTTCAAGGGGGTGGGGCTTTCTGTGTATTCAGGTATTTACAAGCATAGCCAAATGTCAGAGTTGCCATTTCCTTTCAAAGTCACCACACCTCCTCTCTCTCTGTGATTTCTCAACTTTGCCCTAAAGGGCAGTAGCTAATAGCAAGTGAAAATCATCTTGGGCATTGCAAAGACTAGACAGGAGGAGGCCAGTGATGCAATAAGTACCATCTCATCACTGTTGTATAGGTGAGGTTGAGTACCAGCATAGTTTGTGGATACACTGGGACAACAGAGAAAGGACTTGTTGTCAATGTCACATTGAAATCACATTGGCATCGCGTTTTAAACAGTGGAGTAAAGAAATATCAATTGGCACATGCTGATCAGTACATATGGTGTAGAGACTTATTTGTCAATATCTGTGAAGATTAAATTTTCATGTACTCTATGGCCCAGCAATTTCACCTCATAGCTTTATATAAACAATCACATGTGTATAAGAGCCATGAATATGAACAAACATTCTAGCACACTTTGGAATTTAAGAAACAGAGAGAGGGATGCCTTGGATATAAGGAATGGCTAAATAAGCAATGGAGTATTCATATTGTGGAATATAATGGGACAGTTTTTTAAAACGTGGGAGACATATGTCCAATATACCAGCAAATCCCATTAGTTCTTCCCCTAAAATGTACCCTGAATCTTGACCATTTCTCACCAATCCCACCATAGGCCTCATCTAAGGCACCATCCATCATGGTTCTCTCTTAATGAACTCCAGCAACAGCCTCCTTAATCACCCCCAGATTCCTCTACTGCCTCCTACAGTCTATTTTCCACTTTGCAACCAGAGTGCTCCATTCAAAATGCAAATGTGGCCTTTGCTTTCCAAGGGCTTCTCATCACACTTAGAAAAACACCCAAGTTTCTCTTAGAACTACCTACAAAGCCATATGGGATCTGAGCCCTGACTACCTCTCCAAATTATTTTTTTACCAGTATTTGTTCCCATGCCCACACCATGCCACATAGTGAGTGCTCAAGGAAATACTGCTAAATCAGTGAAAGATGGGCTCTATGTGCACTAGAATGGAAGTAGCAGCAAGGCACACAGGCTGCAGTATAGATAAACAGATTGGCTATCAATTTAAATGCCTGCGCTCAAATCTCAGCTTCACAGCAGTTTTTAGCTGTGTGGCCTGTGCAGGTTAGTAAATTTGATACATCTTAAATTTCTTTGAAAAATGGGATTAATGACATTCTCTATCTCATAGAATTATTGCAGGGACTTAATGATCAATTCATGCAAAGCTCTTAGAACCATGTCTTATTCACAGTAAGTCTCAACACTATTTTACTATTTGGAGGATCTATGGCTCTTTGTTTTCCCTCTTAATATTTTCAGCACATTAGGTGTCATGGGTGCTATGTAATTAGTGTGGTCAGCAGAGGCTATGGTAAGATAATTTTAGGAGAGATCTGAAGGCAGTGAGACTGAAGACCATGTGGTTTTTAGAGTTAGAGAATATTTCAGTAGAAGGAGTAGTTGAAGGAAATGCCCTCAGGTGGACGCATCCTTGACAGAACCCATAATAAACTATATGGTAAAAATATAAAGAGAAAGCAAAAGAAAGATACAGGAGCTCCATAGAATAGTGATGCAATATTAATTAAGACTTACTCTGAGTAAGATGCAGCTCAAAGTGCTGTATACGTGTTAACCATTTAATCTTTTTTTAAGTTTATTTATTTATTTTGAGAAAGAGAGAGAGAGAAAATGAGCAAGTGGGGGGAAGGAGAGAGAGAGAGAGAGAGAGAGAGAGAGAGAGAGAGAATCCTTAACAGGGTCCACACCATCTGCATGGAGCCCAATGTGGGGCTGAGACTTACAAACTGTGAGATCATGACCTGAGCTGAAACCAATTAAGCCACCAAGGTGCTCCAACCATTTAACCTTTGTGACAGGTCTACAAAGTAGGAGCATTCTTGAATGTTCCAGGTAGAGCAGAAGGGCCAGAGGCAAGCGAATGGAAAGGAGAGGGGATAGGAAGAGAATGTGGCAAAGTGGGGCAGGAAGTAGCAGAGTGTAGACCTTTGGGAGCCATGGTAAGGATTTTGGGTGTTACTGTGAGTCAGCTAGGAAGCTGTTGGAGGGCTCACACTAGAAGACTAACATGCTAAAAGGAGCACCAGGTGGAAGCAAGGATATATCTGCTAAGATTCTATAGTAATCTGAATAAGAGACAATGGTGGTTTCCACACAAGTAGAGTCCATATATTGTGCCGGACTTTGCTGAAGAATTGGAAGTGGAATGTGAGAGAAAGACAGAAGTCAAAGATGGCATTGAAACTTCTGGTTGAGGAATGACAGATTGGGTTGCTGTGTACTGTATTTACTGAATGATTGTGGGGGAAACAGTTTGGTAATCTGGTGGCAGCAAATTCAATAAAAATTTTGGTTTTGATATCCAATTGGAGAAGTGAAATAGGCAGACAGATATGAGTCTCAAGTTTTGAGAGAAGGCTAGGTCTACTGTAAACTCAATATTTGAATCTTGATAACTCAGCCTTGTGCAAGATCTATATGTTTTTGTTGTCACTGGGATGCATATGTTAAAGTGTGTGAATGTGTATGGGGGGTGTTCTTGGTTTTTATTCTTCTCTAAGATTTTTCAGTTCCAAGATTTTTCTGTTTGATCTGATTCTTCTCATCCATTGAAGATCTGAAGGAAAGAAAAGACATAAACAAAGTTTTTTTTGTTATTGTTGCTTTTCAGTTTCCATTTAAAATGGAGCCAAGTGGCTCAGAGTGGCTCAGTTTGTTAGTCATCTGGCTTCGGCTCAGGTCATGACCTCGTGGTTTGTGGGTTCAAGCCTCACATCAGTCTCTGCTGACAGCTCAGAGCCTGGAGACTGCTTTAGATTCTGTGTCTCCCTCTCTCTCTGCCCATCCCTTGCTCATGCTCTGTTTCTCTCTCTCTAAAAAATAAGTAAACATTAAAAAAATTTTTTAAATGGTGCTGCTTTGGGAAGGTAACAGGATGGGAATTGGGGGATCACAAAGAGGGAGATTTTCTAAAAAGAAATGACATGTGATCAGAAATATTTGATATGAGAAGGGAACAGGGTTAATACCGTGTTATAATGTGATCCCCGAGTAAGATGTGCTTCAGACATTCTTGAATAATGGATACAGATGCAAAAATATATTAGCTAAAATAATACAAAGTGTACTAGTTCTAATATTTCAAAGACACATTAGTGATAATAGTAATATTCTTAGTCATTGTTCTCAAGAATTCATCTTGTTAACCTCCATTGTTTCTGATTACAATATAGCATGTCAGGTGTTTTTCTTGGCTCTTAACATTCATTACTTTATTTGATCCTTACACTTTGCTTTAATATTATTGATATCTTTTTATTCAAATGAAGAAATCAACAACAGGTAGTTGCTTTAATATGGAGAGTCCTGGGCCACAATTTCCCAGTTATTTCACAGATTATTAAGTACTATGAAAAGAATAGCAGCCCTAGAAGAGTGGGGAGTGTTGGATTAAACAAATGTAAACATGCTTTTAAACAGGTCTTTTTATGTTATTAATGTGCTCTTATGATATTATAACTCTCCAAAAGGGGCTCTAACATGATGTAGCATTTCTCAGTTACTTGATCACAGAACTGATATTTTTCTTGGAACTTCTCACAGTTTAATACTAAAAAGAACATATTTTGGTACATGTCTCTTTAGGTCAACTCAACCCTGAGGAATGATGTATGTCCATAACTCCATTTTCCTGTGTTATTTTTTTCCAAATTGTCTTTCTTGGACCTTCTATGTCATATTGCTACAGGCATTTGATGCTATCTTGTACTTCTGATTTCTCACTACTTTCTGGACACTCAGATGTACATTTTGATTGATGCACTGTCATTGGCCATGCAAACGTGATTTCACTTTGAACGTGATTTCACTTTGATGGACACCCAGTGTGTTTGTCGTATGAATAGGATCTGGCCACATAGGACTTTCCTTTGTATAGCTTCAGCTACAAACTACCAGCCCAATGCCATGGCTATTCTTCAGACACTGAATGGTTTGTGCTTATCTTGGTCTCTGTAAACCTGCCTCTGTTCACCTCAGCTCCTCCTAATTTGGTCCATAGCTGTCCCTTTTGTAGATTCAGCCACAACCCAGTTGACTGTGCACCAACTCAGAGAGAGTTCTTAGTATTCTGAAAACCTCTTTGTCTGCTAGGGCTTTGTATGAACCTGTTGCCCTGGACATGAAACCTTGTACTCCTTGCTAAAAGTGAGTCCTCCCTCCCTGACCAGGGAGTCACAGACCTTTGTTTCTACTGGGCCGAATCTTTATGTGGCGAGATAATACTTCTGCTCTGGTCCTATGATTAAGTTCCCACATCACTATCTAGTCAAAAACCTCAGTTCTGCATAAGGGACCCCATTTGGCTCTTGTCAAATGTCTATAGCAATTAAATGTTTAACTGTTATCCTTAGTCCATGGTCTGGACATCAGCTGTCCATAGACAGATGCCTCAGATAATGATTCACTTAGACTTCTAGGCATCTCTTAACCAAAACACTCTTTCGTTGTGCTTTGTCTCCTGTTGATGCACTGACACACTGATGACAACACCACAAGCTCCCATTTTATGAGTGCTGACTGTATATCAGGCTCATGTTAAGGTCTTTATAAACATTCTTTTATATAAAAGTCTAACGAGATGAGTGTAATTATCCCCATTTTTCAGACAAGGAAATCAACTCACCAAAAGTGATATATCATCTGTTAGGTAAGGATAAGATTCAAATCCAGGTTTTCATCCTTGACCTGTGCTCCCAAAACACTACCATCCCATATACATTTAAGACATCCGATTGCTATGCTTTACCTGAATTTGTCTATGTTTTCCTTAACATAAATTTAAGTAGTACTTACTACAGAAAGCAAAGTTATTTTGCATCAGACTTAATTAATTCATTCACACATTTACTAATTAATCAAACATCTACCTAGGGCTAACAGTGTTAGACCCTGTGCTGGGTGAAGACAATAAAAAAATGTTTTAAAAGCCATAATCTCTGATTTCTAGGGGCTACTCGTTTTAAGGAGACAAATATAAACAAATATATTAATGGATATTATTATAAGCAGTTATATGTTTAACATGTATACTCTTTTAACTCATTGTTGTAAAAAATAGGACATTGCAAGCACCGTTTCCTTGTCTCTATATGTAATATAACTAAAAAAGTAATGCACATGCTTATTGAAAGTATGTTTTTGTAACTGTACAGCTAGGTGGTTGAGTGAAATGTTACTCCTCTAGCTATATGGGTGATGGTGCTGCCTTTAGTGAGTCATCTGGAATTCTCTAGATGTGTGAAAAACTGTGGATAATTCAGAAGTGAAAGAATCAGGTTGCTCAAGGGGATCACAGGTAGAATACCTCCTTGCAAATTATCTATGCACCAGGCTAGACCCTTCACCAGGAAGCAGGAGCTGAGTAGGAAGGCCCTAGGTGTCTGTGAGATTTGAACTAGGAAATGTCATTTAATGCACTGATATTCATCCTTTGAAGGATATAATAAATAAGTAGTTCTATATATGGGTGCTGGAGAGGCAAGATGGTGTCCTCAGGCAACATGGCTGATAGCCAGGCTAAGAAGGAAGAACCATAGTGATAGCTGTGCCAAACACTTCCGAGAATGTCATTATGTTAGGAACAGGGAATTTGGGGTGTGAATGCTCTTCATTGCATTTTCTAGGATGTATAGAATCAAAAAAATGCACTTGTTAAGATGAACTATATAATGAACTCTATAATCTGCATTGGATCTGATTATTTTTCCATAAAGTTTCTGGTCAAAATGTCAGCATGTTTCAGTTCTTCTAAGGAGAAATAAAGACAGAAATTTCTATCCAGGTTTGGACCAGGGAGAAAAAGAAGAGCTTCCCTGCTGAGATAGAAATGGGTAAAAGAGAGGAAACATTCAATGGGAGAAATACAAATTCATCATGTCAGAGGGAAATAGGAGAACAGGGAATACTGTCAGTGATACCAGAACATTCATCTACTCAAAAATCAAGGGTTTCAGTAAGAGATATTAGGTCCCTGCAACCCTCTTGTAGACAAAAAGCAGGAAAACCATACCTGTTTTGCTTGTATTACATCAATCAATCTTATCACTGAGTCTAGGATCCAAAGGTCCTCGGAAGAAGAGACATCATTAGCACAGACAACAGTTAAGGGTGATAATTTGTTTGCTATCTGCCTCATCAAGCAACATTGCACTGGCCGTTCAGAAATCTTAGGATTCTCTTCAATTCACCCTGTCCTTCTCTCCCCCCATTCTGACAGGTCATCACTGACATCCTAGAAGAATCTGTTTAACTTTCTAAATCCTGACATGATAGGACTGCTAGAATTTGGTAGGGGAATAATACTAAGTTTTAGCCAGAAGATAAATTGGTCTGTTTGTAAAAAGATCGTTGTATCATTCTTGCTATTTGCTAAAAGAGAAAGGTAAATGTGTTTGATCATTCCTTCATTCAAAACTCCTTACTGAGAACAAACTGTAGACAAGCAAGATAAGCAAGAAAATAATTTTAATACAGAAGTTCCTATATTTTGATAAGTTAAAGTCCAGGAAGCTTTAGAAACAGAATAGTGACAACTTACCCAATACTGGTGGTCAAGGATAGCTTCCTAGAAAAGATGGCATTGACGTGGAAGCCTACAGATATGATTTGATCCATGTATCAAGCATAGACCAGGAGCTAGCACTGAATTAGTAAGATCTGGAGGAAACAGAGATGGGTCTTCACTCTAAAGTGTTTTCTCTCTCTTTTAAGATACAAGAAACTCTAGAAATTAGCATAACTATGAGACAGCAATTGATAATTATCTCTGATGTGTGATAGAGATAAGCATATATGTGGTCAGAGGAAGGAAAAGATCTCCATGGTTATCAGTGCGGCCAATTTATAAATTACTTAATTTTTACACCCACTCTGATACTTTGCCATGGGCTTTAGAGAATTTCCTTCCATTATGTAAAACACCTGATCATGGGGTGGTGTCTGAACAAATGGATGCTTTTTCTTTCAGGGAAGCCTCGTGTTTCCATCTCAAGTTGAGCTCCAAAGTCAGATTACATTAGTCGTTTATGCTGTTTGCCACTTGGCAATTCTAATCTATTAACAGCTGTCTGGGTAGAGCACTTTTGTGCATAGGGCCTTTGGAAGAAGTCGGAGCTAAGGAAACTCACCAGCTCCGTTAGAGACAAAAACTCACAAGGCACACACCTAACGGTCCAATCTTTATGGCTGAGCAGTAGACCCACAGTATAATTTTAGACTTTTTCTTGACATGTGAAATCTGTTACTCCTGAAATTTCAAAATGTACATATTTTTCCCAAATGAGATATAAGTCTGTTGAGTTAATTATCATACAATTATAGCAATGGAAAAGAAAACCCTAATCAAACCTGAACAGCTTGTCTAACTATTAACCAGGCCATGGTGAACCATTACTTAGCTCTGACTTGCGTGATCCATCACAGACTTTCAGCCCTCTGTGCACAAATGCTCAAATGAGTCCACAGTCGTTTAAAACTGAGAGGCCTGGCCGCCTGGGATCCTGTGATTGTCTTTAAATTGTTTAGTCATTATATTTTACTGGCATGAAGTTATGGCAACCTTCCTCCTTTCCATCTTCTCTGTGTGATGGGAGTGAGAAGGATATGACATGAGAGGAACAGCTTCCCAGAACTCTGACCTACAAGCATAGTGACTTGTTTTAAAACATTTCTACTTATAGTCTCTTAAACTACTAAAAAATATTAAAAGCAATAGCACTGCTAGGAATTTACCCAAGGGATAGAGGAGTGCTGATGCATAGGGGCACATGTACCCCAATGTTCATAGCAGCACTCTCCACAATAGCCAAAACATGGAAAGAGCCTAAGTGTCCATCAACTGACAAATGGATCAAGAAGATGTGGTTTATCTATACAATGGAATACTACATGGCAATGAGAATGAATGAAATCTGGCCATGTATAGCAACAAGGATGGAACTAGAGAGTGTTATGCTGAACGAAATAAGTCAGGCAGAGAAGGACAGATACCATATGTTTGCACGTATAGGAGAATTAGGAGGAACTTAACAGAGGACCATGGGGGAGAAGAAGGGGGGAAAATAGTGGGGGAGAAGGAGGGAGGCAAACCATGAGAGACTCTTGAATGCTGGAAACAAACTGAGGACTGATGGGTTGGGGGGGAGGGGAAGGAGGGTGATGGGCATGGAGGAGGGCACTTGTGCGGATGAGCACTGAGTGTTATATGGAAACCAACTTGACAATAAACTATTTAAAAAATAAATAAAACTTAAAAAATATTAAAAGTCACATGCTAAGGGATAACTTCCCTTTCTAGAAAGATCCAGATTTAAAAGCAGCAAATTCAGAGTATCTTTTATTATTAATCCAGCTGATCTACCTTCAGGCCAACTCTACTATTGCCAATATTGCTGCAGTCAAATACAAAAGGACTCAGACATGAAACTTTGGTTTCACACTCTTAAATACAAGAGGTCAATTGATATTGATACAGGAGTATGGAAGTAGAGTTTGCTCTGGTTGAAAAGGGCTACTTTGTTAGAACAGGAAAGGAAAAAACAGGGAAGATAAAACCAATTAGATGGTCTGATACCACCTTCAGGGTTAGGTAATGAGACTGTGGGTTCAGGGGTTCAGTTTCTCCCCAGGCACACTAGAAACTATGCATGGTACCTAGTGACAGCCAACGATTTATTCATTCTGACCTCTATCACGCTGGACTTGCCCTGGTATCAGCCACAGGAGCCTCCAAGCTATCAGCTGTTCCAGAAAGGCAGGAACCAGCATTTCCTTTGGGACTATATGGTGTCAGGTACACAGTCAACATAAAGGCTGATTGAATGTGGAACAAATTCATTTGTCTTGGGCTTTGACAGAGTGGGGCATTTAGAAATGGAGGCAAGTAGGTGACTTTAATTCTGCAAACACAGACTTAACTACAGCAAGTGAGCTCTTCTATTGACAAAGAGGTCTACATAGCATTTTAGTTTTCTATTGTTTCCTGGTAACTAGGGACTGAGGAAAGGTGGGAGGAAGGAGGGGTGGGGAAAAGACAAGGTGGCTGTGAATCTCTGCTGACGGTGTTGTTGAAGCTGCCACGGCAACCAGCAATGGAAGCCACCCCCAGGGCCCTAACTGTAAACAAACAGTCTGTTCCCATGAAAATATCAGTCTCATAAGACCAAGATCAGCAATCATACTGTGTCTTCCTTTTCTCCACTCCAGAATTCTGCTAACAAGAAGAGGAAGGCAAACATCTTGGGGATAAGACCCAGTTGGGGTGAATATTCCAGGATGCTTTCAATGTCAAGGCTTGCCTTCCAAGCTTACCTTACTTCTTGTAAGAGTTTTGAAAAATTGAAAATTAGCTTTGGAAGAGATACCAAGTAGAAGTTCGCATGGGAAGAAAGCACCAGTGAGAAGGAAGCATATGAAAAGGTCCCAGGCCAATGCTAGAAAGTCAAACTAATAAGGTACAGAAAAGGAAATGTATTAACAATCTGTGTGTGTTAGGCATATGGCACCTACAGCATAGGGAAGGGAGAGGGAGAAGAAAGAAGGGGAAGAAAAGCAAAGGACCCCAGAAGAGGGTAAGAAAGTAGTGGCCAACGGGAACAGTCTCAGCCTACGTTGGAATAAGAATGCTCAAGGATTCCAGTGTTGTGTGTCAAAAACATTCTATAGAACTCTTTGGCACAAACTCAGGGTGTTCTTTCTCATGTATATATTAGATGAAATCTACTGAAGGTGATGGATCCATTTCCTGCATGTACCTCATGAAAGCATTTCCCCTTGGAAGATGGGGGATAAAGATGTTTTCAAAGAAAACATAGGTTGGCTTGGTAGTAGTCCACATAGCTATCTCCTGCTTAGGAAATTAAATGACAAGAATGTATGAGGAGGTAATAGAATAGTCAAAGGGGACATGTGATGGTTTCATCTTTAACATGAAATAGGGCTGGAATAGATGCAGGCCTGGCAGGGCCACTTCTCAGAGTTCTGGAGCTTCATCACTACCTTGTTTCTACCACTGTGACCCAGAGGTTTCTTGCCTTTGGTAAAAAAAAAAGGGGGAAGGGGCAAATTCAGTTTATTCAGATTATGCACCCTAAAGATTTTGTAATAGCATGGATTATAGGAGTATTAGCAATGTTGTGGCCATTAGTGACAATTTTTCCCTTGGCAAAATCATTGATTAGAATTAAGGAAAATATCCTGGATGAACTGATTCTTTAAAAAGCATGTGATGCCCCTACGCTAGCAGCTAGACAAGAATTTTAAAGAAGAGGAGATTTAAAGAAGGAGACATTCTCTTCTCTCTGGAAGAGAATAGTAAAATTCTTAGGAGAATCCACACCTTCAAAGTAGTTTTGGATATCTGCTGCTCATTAGATTTCCCCACTCAATGTTAATTGTCACATGCATTAGTAAAGTTTTGCCCTCTGATATTAAAACAAACAAAGAAAACAAAAAGCAAACAAAGAAGATTCTGTTAACACAAGCAGGTAAAAATCTTTCCCCTTGCCATCAGTTGGCTGTATGGCTCTCAGAATTACCATAGGAGAGTACATGTAATATTCTTGTTTTACAGAATGTCCCCAGGACTGTGTAGAAGGTATGATGCAGATTGGGCAGAATCTTTCATTTGTCCTGAATAGGCAGTGTTTGTCCACCCTTAGTCTCTTCTCCTTTAACAACAAATGATTTTGTCACCTATTTGCTCAACTGCTTCATTTAGATTATGTTAATTTGTGAGATAGTTTTGTATTAAAAGACTGTTAAAAAAGAAAAAAAAGGCCCAAATTGGAGTCATTTTCCCCCACACCCCCCACAGGGAGAGTAAACCAAAATTTAATTACAGTTTCAACCTATCCCAGGAATGTGACGTTTTAAAAGTCAATCTGAAATTTCCTTTTTGTGTGTGTGTGTGTGTTCTCGAATTTTAGTTCTTAGACTTTATTATTATTTTTTTTTACAAATAGTTTATTGTCAAATTAGTTTCCACATAACACTCAGTGCTCATCCCCACAAGTGTCCTCCTCCATGCCCATCCCCCCTCCCCCCCACATCCATCAGTCCTCAGTTTTTGTCAGCATTCAAGAGTCTCTCATGGTTTGCCTCTCTCCCTTTCCCCCACCATTTCCGCCCTTCTTCTCCCCCTTGTTCCTCCGTCAAGTTCCTCCTAATCCTCCTATACGTGCAAACATATGATATTTGTCCTTCTCTGCCTGACTTATTTCGCTCAGCATAACACCCTCAAGGTCCATCCATGTTGCTACACATGGCCAGATTTCATTTTTTCTCATTGCCATGTAGTATTCCATGGTATAGATAAACCACATCTTCTTGATCCATTCATCTGTTGATGGACACTTAGGCTCTTTCCATGTTTTAGCTATTGTTGAGAGTGCTGCTATGAACATTGGGGTACATGTGCCCCTATGCCTCAGCATTTCTGTATCCCTTGGGTAAATTCCTAGCAGTGCTATTGCTGGGTCATAGGGGAGTTCTATTGTTAGTTTCCTTAGGAACCTCCACACTGTTTTCCAGAGGGGCTGTACCAGTTTACATTCCCACCAACAGTGTAGGAGGGTGCCCGTTTCTCCACATCCTCGCCAGCATCTAGAGTTCTCTGATTTGCTCATTTTAGCCACTCTGACTGGCGTGAGGTGGTATCTCAGTGTGGTTTTGATTTGTATTTCCCTGATGAGGAGGGATGCTGAGCATCGTTTCATGTGTCTGTTGGCCAATCTGAAATTTCCTAATCAGTGCCAAGGAGGTCATCTGAATGATAAAAAAACCATGCTGGTTCCTTTCCTACCCAAAAGAAGAGGTCATGGTCTGAAACAATCCTTTCTTGTCTTTAGGAGTAACTTCCATGCCACACCCTCTTTCCTATAAAAGCCTTCATTTTGTAAAACTCCTCAGAACATCTTTCTACTTGCTAGACGGGATGCTGCCTGGTTCACGAGTCATTTAATAAAACCAAAGAGATTTTCAAATGCACTCTGTTGGATTTTGTTTTTTAACAAGAGTAATAACAACAGCTACCATGTATTGAGTACACATTATGTCAGGCAATGGACTTTGCTTTTATATGTCATCTTGTTTAATCTTCATGGAAACTGCAATGTAGTTATTTTTATATTCATTTTACAGATGAGGAAACCTGGGAATTAAGCACATTTCTTTAAATTGACACAGCTAGTAAGTAGCAAGCCAGAAATCCATCTACAAAGAGAATCTGACTCTAAAACCCACAGGCATAACTATTAAGGTATATAGCTTCCCTAGGGCAGTTGATAAAAGTCTGTAATGGTAGTTACTAAATAAATGTTTAAAGAATTGCATTGAATTCAAAACTGAATGGAAAGCCATTCCTCTCCAGCATTTGTCCTCAATGTAATATACTTCTGACACTCGATGTTATCTGTCGTTTTAGTCTTATAGCCAACCTGAGATGTGGATTCTAAAACTGGACAGAGCTATGTGTGCACCCCAATATCTCCATGTCTAGCTGTGTGCCCTTAGATTAGAGCTTTCTGAATCTCAATTCACTCATTAAAACAGTTTTTTTAACATTTATTTATTTTTGACAGACAGAGAGAGAGCATAAGTGGGGAGGAGTAGAGAGAGAGAGGGAGACACACAGTCTGAAGCAGGCTCCAGGCTCTGAGCTGTCAGCACAAAGCCTGATGTGGGTCTTGAACCCAATAACCGTGAGATCATGACCTGAACTGAAGTTGGATGCTTAACTGACTGAGCCACCCAGGTGCCCCTCAGTTCACTAATTTTAAAAACTGAGATAGTATTTTCTTTATAGAGTTATAAAAGGGTTTTGTGACATGAACAATCTAAATTGGCATAGATTAAATGTCTGAAATACCTCCCCTCTATAACGCTCATGTGCACTATTCATTTCTTTAAGCAGTCTGAAAATTTCCATTACTGGAGAATAATATTAAGGATGTCACTTTTTGTCCTTAAATTAGTTTTTTTCCTTTTAATAACACAGAACCATATTATACTTATGTAATAGTTCTACCTTGTCACGTGACAAATCATCAATGTTGCTGGAATCATCTACTTTTCTCTTTATTATTTCTTGATTCATTACTAGGAACTATCAGCATCTCAATAAGCAACCACAATCTTCTTCAAATGACAGAAGTTTTTTGGAAGTTAACACTGTCTAATGATTGCTGATGCCCCCTTTCTGTCAATATACTTGTGGTACTGATCAAGAGCAGTAGTGCTAATTGTGGGGCCATTATACATGAGTTTGGATTTCTTCAAAATCTGTAGAACAGGGCTAATGGGATATATTGTCATCCCATAGACAGCACAAGATCTGCTGTGCTTTGCTTAATTTGAAGGGACATTTCATAATTCTGGTTAAATTGGAATCACAAGTCAGATGAAATTTAGAAGCAAATTACAGTGATCTTTCTTTCTGAGTTTAGAAAGAGTAAGTCCTTACTACTGTGGTAATGGCTGTTGATGAAGTTCCTTTAGTTCAAGAAGAAAAACTACTATTTCAGGAGTTGAGGGTTTTCGGAGCCTAATGACATAAATGATCAATTCTACACAAACTAAAAAGTCTTATGATTTAAAAGGATAAGAAATATTAGTGTCCAATAAAACAGTGCGAAGTTGAAGTGTTTTTAGAAATATTTTACGAAAGCATAACAAGAATGTGGAAAAATGGCTGCACCCAGTGGTAGGGTACTAATATCAAATTTTGAAGAAAAAAATATTAAATGAAGATATTGGATAGTTATTTTGTGCCAAGAGCTGTGTTAGTTATACATTATAAATTATGTTATATAAATTCTTATAACAACTTTGAGGCTAATATCTAAATTTTTTAAATATAATTTATTGTCAAATTGGTTTCCATACAACACACAGTGAATATCTAAATTTTAAATCAATAGTTCAGAGAGATTAAGTAACTGGCCCTCATACAAATAACTAGTACATGGCATAACTTGGACTTGAACCCAGAATTTGTCAAGAAAGTGTGTTTACTTTCCATCATGTACATTTCATCCTCTTGCCTTGTAATCTTTCAGTATCCCCCTACTGTCTAGTGGCCTCAATCTGGTGGGACGAGGTCTTCTGTTCATTTGTCCAAGGTATAAATTAGTCTACCTTTAGTATACTAGGAGTCAGTATTACCCAAGAAATAGCTAAAGGTAGAATCTGAGATCAGTAGCACATCATTGGGACAGATATTTAGGAAGCATATTTGAATTGGAGATAATCCATAGGCCTCCTCTGGGTTCACATGAGAACTGAGCTCTTCACTCTGGTTTATTCAGACATCATCATGTATAGAAAAGGGAGATACCCATACTAGGTATAAGTTAAGACATGATCTCAACAATCAAAAAGCAATAACCATGTATTCATCAAGCAGCTACTCTGTCAGGTGATATACTAGATGCTTTAGTGCTGATTCACTTAATCTGTACAATTATTTTTAAAGGCTTATTTATTTTGAAAGAGAGAGAGAGAGCAGAGAGAGAGGAGAGAGAGAATCCGAAGCAGGTGCTGCACTGTCAGTACAGAGCCCAAATAAGGGCTTGATCTCACAAACCATAAGATCATGACCTGAGCTGAAATCAAGATGCCCAGATGCCCCCAAAATTCCATTTTTAAGGTAAGATGCCAAATTTTGAAAGCCAGCACTTAGTGATATCAAGTCAGTTGTATAGAATCACATAACCTAGAAAATGACAGATCTGAGATGTAGGTCTGTCCAACTCCAAGGACTAACATTTGTTCTACTTTAATCTACTCATTGGTTAATTACCAAAATTAACCATCTATGTGCAAGGCCCCGTGCTAGGTACAGGGAATCACATGTCCTATCCTTAGGGTTTTATGTTTTTCATGTTTTAGTCAATTTTCTCCTACTACAAAGAAAACGTCAGAGCTCCTTGAACAGGACTGAGTCTTCTGTTTCATCCTCCTGTGATCTCCTCTGCACTATATTAAGTAAGCAGTAGGCATTCAACAATAATACATAATTGGCTTATTCATCCCAAGACCTTGCTCATCCCCCCATCTCCCACTTAGAGAGGTGAATCAAGGCCATTCTCTCCAGAAACATGATCTATCAATGCTTTGGAGAATTCCAACTTTGTAATTCCCTTGCATTAACACAATTAGTGGAATTCTCTTCTATTAACAGAAATGGAAATGAGAGTGGTTAATGTCTCTCTGATATCACGCCAAGTGGGCATAGAAAGAAGTTGGAAGCATCAGCAGGAAACAATGTGTCATAATCTCATAGGTCTTTTCCCTCTTGGATTTCAGTACTTTTCTCCTACTGCCAGTTTCTTCTGTGCTTTTGCCCAGATCAGTAGAGGAAACCAAAAGAAAACACCTATGAATGGAAGTTATAGGTGACGTCATCTTATTTAGCTTCTGTCCCTTCTCTGGGCTACTGGATAGAGTAAGACTTCATGGGCAACCAGCTTCCTCACCCGGGCTATTAGAGATCTCTACCTCTCAACCTTTGTCATAGGAACATGTAGAGTTCCCCAGAGATGCCACATGCCTGGAAAGATATGCCTCACAGAAAAAGGGGAAATTTGTCCAAATATGGTTTTTCTTTTAGGGCGTGGAAAAGCAAATAGTATGCAAGCATGCACTCTCTCTCTCTCTCTCTCTCCCACCATCCTCCCCCACCCCCCGATATTGTGTGGTTATCAGAATGATTTTAAAAACTGAATAAATTTTGATAAAGGGCTCTGCTAACAGACAACCAATAGTACAAAAGACAATAGTTTTTGTTCAATTTTTACTAAATTGAACAATTACTTTGACATGAATACAGGAGACTAATAATGCTGATCCATTTATTTTTCTATTCATCAAGTATTAATTAATGAATTAAGAGACAGAAAGAGCCGAAACAGGGGAGAGGCAGAGAGAGAGAGAGAGAGAGCAAGCGAGCAGGCAGGCTCCATGTGGTCAGTGCATAGAGCCCGAGCAAGGCTTGAACCCACGAAACTGAAACCATGAGATGAACCTGAGCTGAAATCAAGAGGTATACACTTAACTGACTGTGACACCCAGGCACCCCCAGCAAGTAGTAATTTAGAGTGATTTCTATTAGGGATGCCTGGGTGGCTCAGTTGGTTGAGCATCTGACTTTGGCTCAGGTCATGATCTCACAGTCCGTGGGTTCAAACCCTGCATCAGGCTCTGTGCTGACAGTTCAGAGCCTGGAGCCGGCTTCAGATTTTGTGTCTTCCTCTCTCTCTGCCCCTCCCCCACTCACTCTCTGTCTCTCAAAATAAAATACAGACATAAAAAAACTTTAGAGTGACTTCTATGTAAAAGGCATGACTCTAGACCAAGAAAACACAGTGGTAGATTAGTAGACACAATCTCAGCCCTAAAAGACTTGACAACCTGGTGAAGGAAACAGTTTAAAATAAGAGAGTAGATAAATGTCTGTGCCTTATTATTGTATATTAAATTACAGAAGGAAATAGCTAAGATTTTGATCTCAAAGTAGTAAAGAATATATGTCTCCATGAAAGCCTTTGAGTTGTATGATCTCTTTTTCCTAATGTTTAAATATCCTCCAATTTCTCTTATCGTACTCCCCAAATACCCAGGATATTGTCCTACACTTGTTAGGTACAACAAATAAGTATATATACTGCCAAAGTACAAGTGTTTGTTGAATACTTGCTCTGTGTCAGTCACTATAAAGGTGCTTCATCTATGTGTTACATTGTGCTATGAGCTTAAGAAAATAAAAGCTAATATTTATTGGGTAATTTCTTATGAGTCAGTGATTTTCTTGTAATATTAATTCACTGCCTCTTTACCACATCAATGTGTTAATCAGGGTTCTCTAGAGAAAGGAATCAATAGGAGAGATATAGATATAGATATCTGTATGAGAAGTCCCATGATCTGCCATCTACAAGCTGGGAAACCAGGAAAACCAGTGGCATATTTCAGTCCAAGTCCAAAAGCCTGAGAATTGAAGGGGCTGATAGCCCCCTTAAGTCCTGCTGTGAGTCTGAAGGCCTGAGAACCAGGATCCCCATGTCCAAAAGTAGGAGAAAAGTAGATGTATGTGCTCCTCTGTATCGTTCCAATTTTAGTATATGTGCTGCCGAAGCGAGCACAAGATGTATGTGCTCCAGCAGAGAGAGTAAATTTGCCTTTTCTCTACCTTTTGCTCTCTTTAAACCCTTTGTAGCTTGGATGATGCATATCCACAATGGCGAATGTGATCATCTTACTTGGTCTACAGATTTAAATGCTAATGTCTTGTGGAGACACTCCCACACTCAGAGAACACCCAGAAATAATGTTTTACCAGCTATTTGGTCATCCGTTAGCTCAATGAAGTTGACAGATAAAACTAACCATGATAATTTCCCTGAGGTTAAGTAATTTTTCTAAGTTCATACAATTGGCAAATATCTGGACTCAGACACGATCCCAGATGGCCTTACTCTATGATGTGTACCTGCAGCCACTATTCTAGTGAGTTCACAATGATATAGGCTGAAATTACATTTGAACATATCAGAATGCATTGCATATATAAAAGAAATGTTACTTAGGGAATTTTTTTCAGTTATAAATATACATACATAATAAATATAATTGTACAGAGTGACAATATAAGATCTATTTCTCATGTACATCATGCTCAAAAAAATCTCAAAAGCACTGCTATTAAGGCATAAGAACCCTGAACACATAAGTGGACAGGAATCTACTTTATCCCAGGAATGTCTGCCATCTAAAATGGGCTTTTGGGAGAAGGCAATGCAACTTTAAAAGTGGATACATTGGGCCCGGGAGGTGAGGGGGTAGGGAGAGGTTGGCAAAAAAGAGTATAAACTTCCCAGTTATAAAATGGATAAGGCCTGATTAATCTAATGTATCACATAATGACTATATAGTTGATAACACTGTATTGTATAATTGAAATTCATTAAGACAGTAGACCATAAATGTTAAGACACACACAACAGGGTTAATATGTGAGTTGATTGATATGTTAATAAACTCAGTGTGAGGGATTCTTTCACAATGTATGTGTACATCAAATCATCATGTGGTACTCTCTAAATAGCTTACAACTGCATTTGTCAATCATACCTCAATAAAACTGGAAAACAAAGTAGATGTATTTTCTGTAGTTCATGAGGTTTTGGAGTCAAAGAAAGCTGAGTTCACCTCCCAAAGCTATAGCTAAGGATGTGGAGATTCTTGACAAGTCCTATGTTTCCCCAACGAAAATGGGAATAAACAGATTTTCTTTGCACGATTATTGTAAAGATTATATGAGATCAGATTTAAATTGCTTAACATACCACTGGTGCTGAGCAAATATCCTGAGTGCCTTCTCTTTCTCCAACACCCCTGCAATTCATGCTCTCCGGACCTTGGACCCTGCTCAAAGAAATTCCTAAAGATTCCATGAGTTGGCTGTGTGACCCCAGCTGTTTGGCACACTTATCATTTCCAACCATTTGCGTAGGCTCTGATTGACTGCGAAAACACAGGCCATCTATTCTTTTAGAGAGTAAATAATGGAGCTACTACTCAAGGTAGCCAGCAGCCAAGATCTACAAATATACACACCCAGGTCTTACTCAAAGAATAAGGCAATGAATAGGAAATGTCTTGCGTAAAAGTGAACTGGGCTTCTCTAGGTCTCTTCATACCATTAATGTTCTAGAAAGCGAAGCTGTTATGTCAGTTTACACACTGGAAGGATTCATGGTGATTCATTGAGCTTAGGGCTCTTTAAAAACTGGAAGACTGTAGAAACTTCCTCCTAGACTACAGGCTACAACCCTCTGAGAACTCTGGAACCTGTATTTTTCCAGTTCTGCAAGGACTCTTGCTCTGAAATGAAAAAACAGATGCTCCTTGCAGCTGGTTTCACCTATTAGCTCTTTAATCTATCCTAGAAGAGAGCTCTGCTTCCGTAATAGCAATGTGTTCCATCTGGGTAGTGTGCAAGATGCCGGCCTGACAGCATTAAATTGCAGGGGAAATACCAGATACCAATTCTCTCTTTTACTTCAGTGAATTCTCCCTTCTTCTTGCCCCTGCTCCAAGCTCCTACCACTTGGCCTCACCCCGCCCGCTTCCCTCATCACCGCCTTTGTAGTTAAGACATGGATGAAGATGTGTTTCCAACTACTTAGTTGCAATCAATCCCCAGCTTTCTTTAAATATTGAAAGAATGTTTTTATGTTGTTTTCTTTAGCAACATTTGTTTTTATTGGACTCACTGTTCCAATAATTGGGAAATGGAATCTTCGCTGAGAAGGTGTAAGTGAATAGGACCTAACAGTTTCAATTCATCTAGAGCTATAGGAAATGTATGAGGGTTACAACCCTTGTCAGACTGAGACACTTGCTTTTATGAAGAGCATATATTTGAACAATTGCAACTAAATACAGTCGTCCTAACCCTTGTGCCCATAAACAATGGCTATAAATGGTAATCTTTAAAAGAAAAAATAAAATAAAAGATTCTTAAATGTAGAGTTGACGAGGTTGAATTGCATTTTTGTACCAGTTTTTCAGATGTTTGTTTGTGTGTGTAAAAAGTTATATCTATCTATCTACCATCTATCTGTCTATCTATCTATCTATCTATATCTATCTATCTATCTATCTATCTATCTATCTATCTATCATCTATTTATCTATCTCTCTATCTCTCCATCTCTCCACCTACATCTATATACATATAGACAGATCTAAGAGAAGATATATATATATTTTAATACTTTCTTCCTAGTTTACCATGACTAACCTTTAATCTTAACTAATTTCTTTTACTTCACATCTGCTTCTTGATGCCCCGGTTAAGAAAACAAATAATCGCCTTCAAGCCATAGGCATCTACAGAAGCAAATACCAACTGAAACATGACCAAAAGTCAAGTGAAGGAGAAACACAACAGATTGAAATTCCTTGTGGCCCCCTCCTGGTTTCTTTCAGGCCCCGGGCAAGTGAGCATGTGCTAATTTGCATGGTTGACTAAATGGCATGCTTAGACCCCAAATTTGCATCTCTGCTTGGGTTCAAAAGTGGGTCCCTGAGCCAGTTTCCCTTAGCTCCTCTGTTATTTCCCACTCATAAGTTAACCCCCTTTGGGAGTGCTGCTCACCAGGGTACATCTTAGTGCAGAAAAGCAATAATTGGCTGGGCCCCATTCTTCCTCTAATATGGGGCACAGCCAGCTGGTACTGAAGTGATGTAGGAGAGAGGAATGGATGGAAAAGAGAAGGAGATCATTTCCAAAGCAATCATACACAGGGTATGGAGTGACTTGCCCCACTCTGCTCCCTTTCCAAGGGAAGAAACAGTTCAAGGTCATCCAGCTTTTCATCCTTCTTCCACTCCCCACCCTCAGCCCTGAATTGGGAAGAAAGGGGTCAAAAATAAGTGGAACAGCTTTATGTCAACCATACATTTCTCTGTACCTCAGTTTCCTTCCCTCTGAAATGGAAATTAGACACTTGCTGGGTCTAATACATGGGATTGTAAGAAAGGTGATTGTAAGAATGGTGTTTTCAGGTTATTTAAGGTTCAGGAGAGAAAAGCAAATTTCATCTTATGTCCTGTGTGGAGAAATCTTCTGAAGCAGAATTGAGGGTCCTTGAGAAGAATGCTACAATCATACATAGTAACTGCCACAGGGTGTGTGTCTCCCCTAGTTTCTCTGACCTTGGCCATCATTCCATTGATAAGAAACTTAAACCCAGGGAGCTGAAGCAACTTGTTATGTCAGGCTGTCAAAGTGAAGTCTTCTGCAGAGGCAAGGCTGCTATACATTTATGCAAGTGATGAGGTTTTAGTGGGGTGCTATTTCAGTCTTTGCTTGGAAGAAAATTGAGCTGAGTAAATAATACTTTGGTGAATGTATTACTTTTGTTGCAAGTGTCAGAAACCTAACCCTAGCAAGCTACTGGCAAGAAGGCCATTTATCAACTTATACAATGGTGACAGAGTTGAACCACCCAACGGGACGAGGGGAGGGACCCAGCTAAGCCTCAGGAACCACCAGAGTGTGAATGCTGTCCCTCTTCCCTCCAATTCTCATGGCTCTCTTTATGTATTTCAACTTTATTATTATTATGATAGTTTCACCACACATTGCCTTTCTGGGGAAGAAATGAAAAAACAAGATTCACAGTTTCTGCTTTGGCCACAAGAGGGAGACTATATCACCTTCCCTGTGTTCTGAAATTTAAAGTATCTCAGGAAAGTGCAGGGATTGGTCTAGATTGGGAAAGAAGGTGAGGCTAAATAAAAGTATGGCAGTTCCTGTCAGGAGCACATGGATAGAGTAGGGAACAAGCTGGTTCTGGGAGATTAGTTTTCCTGGGCAGAAGACTAATGTGATGAGATCGGTTAAAATGCATATCTAGTCCCATAAAATACAACCACTGGTCCACTCGATAACACAGAGCCCTCTCTTATGTCATAGGTTAAGAGAGATGACTCTGATGTTGGACCATCAATCCCAACTTCCACACTATGCTGAGATACATGTGTTTCGTATAATGTGTCATCTCAATCTAAGCAAACTTCTTTTTCTGGTGCCCAGCTGAAGAATAGAGACAGTGCTGGAGAAGGAGAGGCTTGCTTTGGACCCACTGTAGTGGAAATAGTCTGTGAGTCTCTCCCATGCTGTCTTCCTTTTTGTCAAGAGTCATTTCACTTGACACGTCATCATTTAATGCTCTAACTTGAATCTCCATGTAACATGGGCCACAACCTGGGACCGTGCTGACCACAGCAAACTTGACAAAGCTGGACTACAAGTTCCAAGAGAGACGCTTGGATCTTCTCTTTTATTCCTGGGGGCCACTTGCAGGTGTGGTAGCTTCTCCTGGGACTGACCACCTTATAAGTCACTTGTGGTCTTCTGTACTCACAGGAATAAAGCATACCAACTGACCAAGAGCTAAATGGAAATATAAAAATCCATGCAAGCTTCCTGGGTAGCCACAAGGGCAGTTGAGGTAACATAAACAAAAAGGCTCAGAGCACCTCTGAAGGTAGTTTTGGTGTTCTTGCTGGGTGTTACTGAGATTAAAAATGCAAGGTAGTAACACAATTCCAAGAAAAGCATTTTGACTGCCTCTAAAGTGTAGCACATTATAAATCATAAGTCATTGTTATGTTCCTAGAGAAAGGAGGCTTTCCAAATAAAATAAAATAAAATATCTTGGAACTTAATTGTATTTTTCTTCTAGTAAATAACCTTTTTCGTTGTTGTTGCCTACAGATAAGGCTGAATGCAAATGAGGGTGATGTTTTCATATTCATAATGGATTTTAGGTTTAACTATAGCCTAGATTTAACCAGACCAAGGACCATAGAAGGGGGATAGTATTTACGATAAATTTTTACCAAAGACTGTTTCATTTTCTTCCTGAAGTGAAGCTATGAACCCATAACATGGAAAGAAAACAAAACATTCTAGATGCATGAGAAGAGAAGTCTTTCCTACAAGGAGATGAAAAGAACGAATATGTTGTACAAATATTGCTCATTGAGAAGTTAACATTAAGATGGCATCTTGCTTGTACCAGACAAGATATTTACAGGATATTTAAAAAAATTCTGTGTGCTAGATTTATACACACATTAAAGACATGAAAACTGAGTTTGCATAACATTATTTAACACATTTAAGGTCACCCAGACAGGAACGGGAGTGGCCTAGATCCATCTGACAGTTGATACACATTCCTTAGCGTGTCTCCTCTAACCTCTATTTTGTGCTGCTAATGCTGATTCAGGAATAAATGAAATATGTTCAGCCCTACTGGATGCTATCACATCTTCAGGCTTCCAAGAGAGATTATTATAGTTGGGATTTTAAAAAATCCCCTTTCAAGTTCACATATTTATGAATGTGTCAATGAACACTTTAAGAATGTATCTATCAATATCAAATGTGGTTTTTAGCAGAAACCTTGAAAAAATTGCAGAATTATCCTCTGAAATATTGCTGCTATTATTTTTTAAAATTGCAAGAAAATGTTCTGCCATTTCAGACCATTTATCTCTGTTAACAAGACACTTTTTTAGTTGGATAGATAATGTACACCCATCTGGTCTGCCGTTTCTTCATTTACTGTGGTAATAATAACTAAAGGCATTTCTCCATTGCTTTGGCAATGTCCAGGCCAATCTTTCCCCTTTCCTGCTGTTGATGTGGGATGCAGAAAACAAAACAACAAAAAAAAATGTGACCTGGTTATAATACACAGACATGCCATTTAGAATGTCATTTCAGTGTTTATGAGGGAACAGTGTCTAAGTGTTAATGAAAGCAGAACCTTATTTAAACTATCCCTTGCTATTCAAGAAAGATATGGGCAAATGGCCGAAAATATTTTTGTGCTCTCAGAAGACACCACCTCATTCTTATAGCTTCTATTTCACAGAGCTCTCCAGTACGAGGTCTACACATTTGGAGAAAAATGTGTGTCATTCAGATTTTTTGCATGAGTTGGGCAGTCACATAAGAGAATTAGAAAGAACTGGACCAATTCTGCGCTTGGCTTTAGACTGTTTACAACACAACGAGAAATGAAGCGTTGAGACAATTTTCTGAATAATTCAAGGTAAAGAAAAAGAATTTGCTTTACTTTCTTTGATGCTCCATGAAGACTGTTCTTCAGCATCTGCATAGCTGCCTCATTTCCCTATTTTCTCTTCTGTATTCACAGAGTTGCATGTTGGCATACATTTTGCCAGGGAATTCTAGAAGGGGTTTTTTAAAAATAATAAAGGGTAAGAAAGCATACCTTTTGATCCTGAAACTGCAAGCTACAATTTCCCCCTTTCTCTTTTGTTTTCCTCTTCTTCTTGGGCTTGCTCTCCATCCTATAGACTTCCCTTCTCCTCATTATTCCCAAAGCCACCCTGACCCTCTGTTAATTGGTTTCGTTGAATGTAGTCTATCAAAATACAGTTGCGTTCAGAGAACATTATGTTTTGTTTCAGTTTGATTGAATTGTTTTCTCCTTAACGAGTTGTCTGCTTTTCGGCAGCATGGTTAAGTAGTGTGCTTATTCCAGGACTTTCTTGGCAGGTAAACAGACCTGCCTTCTTCCACTCATTGGCTGGTAGCAGAGTCTCTGTACCCCAGCTCCTACCAGGCTGGGGGACTGGGAGAGGGAGAACAAATAACTGGTTATTTTGAGAACGATGCATAACTGTCCACTGAATTGTATAGAAAAAAACAGGTCAACAAAATTCAACTAGTAGTAGCTTTGTCTCAGAGCATTTTATTTATGTAGACAAGGCCACTCAGTGCAGTAAGAGTGGCTGCTAAAGGACACATTTTTTACTTGCCTAATCAGCGGTTTAAAACAATACCCACGTTGGGGCGCCTGGGTGGCTTAGTCGGTTAAGCGTCCGACTTTCGCTTAGGTCATGATCTCGCGGTTCATGGGTTCGATCCCCGCGTCGGGATCTGTGCTGACTGCACGCTCAGAGCCTGGAGCCTATTTCAGAGTCTGTGTCTCCCTCTCTCTCTGACCCTCCCCTGCTCACGCTGTCTCTCTCTCTCCTAGAAATAAATAAAAAAATGTATAAAAAAATAAAAATAAAAAAAAATAAAACAATACCCACGTAAAAATATGTCTTTCTTGTTTTTCCCTCCAAAATGCTGCTAATTTAATTCTCTGTAGATAATGAGCTAAAGTGGCATTCTTTTTTTTTTAAATCAGAGCTTTATTAAAGTGTAGTTAACATACAACAGGTGGAACACATTTAAAGTGTGCAATTTTATATGTTTTGACATATGTATACAGTGTCAGTCCTGAAATTCCAAAAAATTCTGGATCATCCTTGCTTTAAATTGGCTATGCTTATTATAGTGAGGCAGGGCTCTAGTTATCTTTACAAACTGAATTTTATGGTAGAACCTAGAACTGGGAGTGAGCAGATTAGAGAAGATATAATGAGGCACACTCATTTTATAGATGAGGAAACTGAGGATCAAAGGAGTGAAGTCCCTTGTTTAAGGTTGAAGATTATTTGAGATACAGTCCAGGCAGGTTTCCTGGTTTCTAGTTCTGTGACAGTTATGTCTACCCATCTGTCACTTTCATTTTTGACAGTAGGAAAAAATATATTTTATATATGTATACAAAATGTACACGTATATATATGTATATATACACACACACACATCTATATATATATACATATATGTATCTATATATGAAAGGAAGACTAAACTTTTCTTAATTTTGTGCTAAAGGCTGATTGGAATGCAGTTTTTTTTTCTTTTTTGCTAAATTTGTTAGGAAGCAAATAAGAGAAAAACCCTTACATTCCCCTTTAATTTGTGCAGGTGTGTGTGTGTGTGTGTGTGTGTGTGTGTGCGCGCGCGCTTAGAAAGATACATTCCAAGAAACAAGGTCATGGGACAGCTATCCCGATATTGGCAGGAGTATAAAGAAAGATTTATCAGGTAGGACTTCATTTTGTTGTTGTTGTTTTGCTATTTAATAAACTTGTGCTGATCGAGTTACAGACAAGATATTCTCCATGAAGGAAATCACAGAAGCACTGTATGCAGATCTAGCATCCCTACTTTTCCCTTTCATTGTCTCTCTGGGGTGCTACCCGAGTCTTTGCCAGATTGTGCTGTTGACCTTTCCTCTTGGGACAGGTGACTAGGCTTGGGAGGTCATCTGAGATTTTAAAAATCACAATTGGGAACTGACACACAAGATACTTTTTTTCTTTCTTTTCCTTAACTTTTAGCTTAAATCTTTATAATAATTCCTTATAGGTAACATTGATACAGTGTCAAAGCCATACATATGTATGGAGCCATTGTGAATACTCAGATGTATTAACGCTAGAAAATAAGAATTCAAAGCAGTTAGAGAAAGTATTTGAGGTAAGAAAAAACATATTCAGTCAACCTTATGAAGTATAGTTTATAATACCACTGGAGAGCATGGCATCTCAACTTCTCTGTTCCTGATGTATCATTTTGAGACATTCCTGAATGTGGGGATCTTGTCTTTCCTCTTAACTGTTATATCTGCAGCATCTAGTACTTTGCCTGAGTTGGGTCCTCAATGCCTTTACTTAAATGAATGAGCAGTCAGATTAAATGCTTTCTAAACCACTCTTAACCCAATGGTGACTTAATTGGAAGACTAATCTTTAGGGACAATAACACATTAATCCAGTTTGGCTTGTGTTCTGTCCTCCCACTAGCTTATTTCACAAATATTAATTGAATCCCTTCTATGGCCATGGAATAGTCTAGATACTGGGGTACATCCATGGACAAGCCAAGCAAGATCACTGCTCACTTAGAGCCAGCATCTACTGGTGAAAGATGTTAAATGAATTTACAAATAATTTGAGACAGTACTATGTACAAATTAAAATAGCATAGTAAGATGGAGGGATGGATACCAGTGTGGGTCAGGAGGGTGTGTCAGGATAGCCTGCCTCACTAAGTCCCATTTGAGGTGACACTGAGAAGGCAGCCATGTGAGGCTCTTTGAGGATTGTGCCCCAGGGCGAGGGAATAGTAAGCTAAAAGTTTTGAGGTAGGAACAAGATGGAAATAGTCAAGAAACAAAGAAGAGGCACCTGGATGGCTCAGTTGGTTAGGCATCCAACTCTTGATTTTGGCTCAGGTCATGATCTCATGGTTCATGGGACTGAGCCCACATCAGGGCTATCAGTGCAGAGCCTGCTTGGAATTCTCTGTCTTCCTCTGTCTCTCCCAAAATAAATAAATAACCATCAAAAAAACAAAAACAAAAACAAAAACAAAAGAAAGGTCAATGTCGCTGGATCAAAGTGAGGAGTGGAAGAATCAAGGAGATGAGACTGAAGGGGAAATAAAGGACCAGACCATGGTGGGCCTTGGGAGTCTGCTGCCTCATTGCCTTTTAATGAGGACTTCTTCCATTAAATACCAGAGCTCCTGATATTTTCTTTAAAATCTATACGTAAAGATAGGATTTTAAAGAACATATAAACAAAGCTAGTACTTTTAATGCTTCTTGAGGAATTATGAAATTGTGAGACAGATCAAAGAAATGTGTTACTGTCATGTCCATCTAGCCAAGCATGTATTAGTATCTTTCCTCAATGAGGAAGTATTTGGTTTATAACAAGGGTAGCAATATTTTAGAGTCAGATGTCACATATTTTAGAGTTTGAGGGACAAAAGGCAATTTCTTGATATTATGCACGTTCCTAGATAGCTTATATGTGTGTTTTAATAATAAATAACATGAAGCTTATTGTTTTAACCATTTTGGGGTATGCAATTCCTTCCATAACTGTTCATAATGTAGCCATCTAAAAAGGTAAAAACCCTCTTAGCTCACGGGCCACGCAGAACCAAGTAGTGGGTCACAGTTAGCTATGGGCCGTCATTTGCCAATGACTGGTTTACAAAACATAAGAAATACCCCTTCAGCAAAACAATTGTTATCATCACAAAAAAGTGTAACCTGTTTCAAACGCAAATAACTTTTGGTTTAAGTCATAATATGGAAAAAGAGTTAGATGATCTTTTTTTTATTGAATACATCCTATTGAGTTTTTTATACAGCAGTTTAATAAATACTGTTTGATGAAGTTCACAGCATAAGTAGTGACAAATAGAGTTCATGCCTGTGATGGTTACATTTTATGTGTCACCTTGGCTAGATTACAGCGCTCAGTTCTTCGGTCAAATGCTAACTTAAATGTTGCTGTGGAGATGCTTTGGAGATGTGATTCACATCTACAACAGAGGCAACAGCCGTAATGTGAGTGGGCCTCATCTAGTCTGTTGAAGGTAATAGAGCAAAAACAAGTTTCTCAGACAAGAGGGAATTCCACTTCAACTCCTAGTTGAGTTACTAGCCTACCCGACCAATTTCAGACTTGCCACCCAATTATGTGAGCCATTCCTTAAAATAAATTGTATAAATATATGATTTATGCATATATATAATATACATGTATATAAATATATAAATATATATTTATTTAATCATATATAAATAAATTATATATATAAATATATAAATATATGATTTATGCATATATATATAATATACATGTATATAAATCATATATTTATTATATAGAATAAGGTATGTACATTTTAATAATAATATACAATATATAGATTAGTCCTGTTTATTTCCCTGGAGAATCCTTGCTGATACAACGCCTTTAGGGCTTTTGGAGTCTGAGAGGCTTAAAAGTTGCTGTGCATTTTGGAATAATTTCCTTCTATTTAGTTTTTAGTGTTCAAATTTCAGCTTTACCATCAGAGACGACTTATGCTTGGTCTGGAGGTTGTAAAAGTTTCTGGTACTGAATTCAGAAAGTGTCCAAAAATTTGGAGGGTGACAACCCTAAGGTCTTTTTTTTCAGCTCTTACATACTACATATCTGTGAAAAGCCCTCAGTCTACAAACAGAATGTACAAGGGTTTGGCGATTGGATTTATTCTACATGTAGGTCTCCATGTGCATGTTTTTTCCCTTGGTCTTGTAAATAATCCGAATAAATCCTCCACATATAGTTTATGGGAACTCTTACTCTCAATTAGTAATAGAATGCCATAAAGTGGCGGTATCTGTTACAGAGAGAACTCTTCTCTCCTCATTAACTCATTGCTTCAGAGAACTCAGTGCCTAGGGAAACCCTCGTCTTGTATCAGGGTTTCAGGCTGTGTAATTTTTTTTCCCTTAAGAATTGAATGATTGTGCTACTGGGGAAATAGCATCATCTGTGACAGATAACTTCTTCATTGGGGAAGATGAGTAACAGTGACTGCAGCACTGATATCATACTTGGAAACCTAAGGGGGTAGAAAGGTGAGAGTGGGTATCACCCAACACCTGTCCATAAAGCTGATGATTCATCACACTGAGATAATTTTGTGGGAATAATACATTCATTGTGTCATGACCGCTGAATCTTCTCAAGTTTAAGAGCTGCTGCAGACCCATGGTGCAGTAGAAGCCTCTGAATTAAGATGATTCACTAGGTTCCAATTCATCCTAAATAAGTGGCTGTCTAGATAAATGAAGTTCATCAAATTGCAATGAATACCATATAACAACCTTGCTGGGATTGCATGCCCCTGGGACACGGACCGTGTCTAACTGTGTGCTCTGCAGTAACTCCTGTGCTGGTGCTTTGCAGTCCGTGTTCAATAATAACAATATGACAGCGTGTTTGCCCTGAGTCATTTTATTTTTTATCAGCAGAGTTAATGCTTTAACTACATCAATTAAGTCACTTAAATTCGACCAGTTAATGAAATGCCCTTATGGAATGCAGCCTTGGAATCATTTTTTTAAAGTGGCAACAGAATGAAACAAAAAAAAAATCAGTATAAATTATATCTTATTTAGTTTATTAAAAAAAGACAACTCCAATTCAGGTTTTATTTTAATTAACAAACTATATTGATGAAGTTGCCTCAGCTTTGCAAGGTTCTTTCTGCTTAGTCACTTTTTCTCTAACACACGCGGAGACACCAGGACAGTGACACAGCGTGGTAGGGGATCTGAGACGTTGGCAAATGACTCTGGGTGCTCACTTGGGAATGCTTGGACACTGAGCTGGTGAGGCCAGCAACCCCTACCCTGATGTTTTCCCCAGGGGGAGGGGCTGCACTCAAGTTTACTTTTCATACACCAGGGCTCCTTCCTTCCAGAAAAGTTCGTGGGGGCACGTGGGTGACTCAGTTGGTTGAGTGTCTGACTTCAGCTCAGGTCATGAGCTCACAGTTTGTGAGACTGAGCTCTGTGTCAGGCTATGTGTGACAGCACAGAGCTTTGAACCTGCTTTGGATTCTGTGCCTCCCTCTCTCTGCCCCTCCCCCACTCATGCTCTGTCTAATTCTCTCTCTCTCTCTCTCAAAAATAAACAAACATTAAAAAAAATTAGAAAGGGACCTGAACATTCTTATGGTGCTAGAGACTCTGGAGGTGGACAATGCTTATAAACAGCTGGTACTCCCATAAGCTCATCTGGCGGCAAGATGCCTGTGCATTCTCTATAGATAAGACTCCTTTCTCATCTTGCCATAAAAATAACAAATGAGGAGTGGGGCATCGTCCCTTCCCTTGAATGCAGATTTGCCCTGCATGCACAAACACATCCTGGTTCTGACATAACTCTCTGTGGGATGATGGGAGAATCAGGTAGAGTCTTGTCTCCCCCATCTAGCTAACCTTTGGCTGGTAAAGTTTCCCCCTTCTCCAAACACGTCTGCTCCTTAACCTCTATAGTATGACTTTTGGAATCCATTGTGACTCTCATTGGCAAGATGACATTGACCCAGATGGATTCATCTTGAACAACTCACAGCCTACACTGGTCTTTTGGGTACTCATTTCTAGGAATTGCTTCAGTTCTCATAGTCCAGTAATTTCATTTCTTCGAGATGAAGTATGTCATTGGTGGCATCTGAGGTCACCTCCTTAGTATAGTGGTTTCCTATAGAACATCATGTTGCTTTGGCTCTTAGAGTTGAAGGTGAAAATAATCACCCCTAAGCATTCCTTCTAAAGCCCTCTCTCACTGTGCTTTACCACCTACATGGGGCATCGCTCTTTTTCCATTGGGTTTCTCTGCAGTGACAAGCTGTGTCACCTCCTTTTCTCTTGCTGCCATGGGGCTACTCATGGACCCCAAGGCATAGGACCAAGGCTGTGTTTTCTGTCTTGGTATATCCAACAGGAAAATGGAATTTGAAAAAGGGGATGTATTCCCCTCAGAGCCCAGATCACAACATTAAAATATATTTACATTTTATAAATACTTTTGTAGTGTGAAGGAAAAAAACCAATGGATTTGGGATTTAAATATGAGATGTGAATCCCTCTACTGTTGGTAAATCCATCTCTCTGCCTCTCAGTTTTCAGATTCATCTAGTGTGGAGCGAGAAGTTAAGAGGATGGGGACTGACTGTTGATCAACTTCTCCTGGAGAAGTTTGCATAAGCAGCAAGTAAATTGCTATACTGAGAATACCTTATAAAATTGAATTGGGTTACAGAGGTCTTTCATAGTAGATGGTCTCTTAGGTACAAGGGAGAAAGGGTATCACCCCTATTAATGATACAATACCTAAGGCATAGAAAGATGAAGTGTCTTGACCAAAGTTATATGGCTAATGAGTGACAGCTGGAAGTAGAACCCAGAATTTCCATTTTGGTTTCCATTGTTTCCCCAATACACTTCTTTTTCATTTCACTCAGGAAGACTGAAAACATGATATGACTCTTAATTAGAAGAGAAAACAAAACCTGAACTACTGAGATCCTTGGTTTCTGAGAATTACTCATTGGCTGATCATATCCCACCACAGACAGAAACCAGAGGAGTTCACTTGTCTTCACTTAATCATTTTATTTTGAACAAGACAGATTCCTTCCTATCTCAGTCTTTTTAAAGCTCCTTACCACTTAAACTTGCTACTTCTTGCCACCAAAAAGATTCATTTATTCATTTATGTAACAGATATTTATTGAGTGTCTTATCTGTGCCAAGCATTATTCTGGATGCTAGGGATGTATCTGTGTACAAGATGAACAAGAATGCTTTCCTTCTTAAAGCTTACATTCTAGTTAGGAGATACAATCTTAGATGGTGATAAAGACTTAATCCAGGGAAGAGGATGGGAAGGATTAAGGTTGGAGCTACACTTCGAATGAGATGGTCTGGTATATATGACTAGTTCTCTGTGTTCCCTGGTATCTGAGAAGACTTTCTAGCCCCTTGCACTTAGATTGGTCCATATCACTGATTTGGACCAATGGGTTAGTAGCAAAAGTGATGTAGTAACTTCCACTAAGAGGATTTCAGAGAGGTTGTACATTCTCTATGGCCATTGTTCTTCTGCCACTGAGGCCATGTGAGGCTTCACATTCCAGGTTATGCTGATAAAAGATGGCAGAGTCTTCATCAACCTGCCTCCATTAGTGATTGTGTGGAGGGGTACAGACCACCTGACCAAATGACTTTGGACACATAATATGAGAAAGAAATATATGTTTGTTTTGGTAAGCCAATACTATGGTGTTAGTTTGTCAACTACCATATTACCGATCTTACCTTCATGACGCATTTTGTTACACAAGAACTCTTTGAAAAAATGATTTTTGAGTTACTATCTAAACGAGGTAAGGAAGTAATCAGATTGTTCACCCTCAGATTTCAGTTCTAAAATGATCCTGCGTCACTATTTGCTTAATGCTACAGGGTCAAAACTCCATAAGTACAGGGCTGCATTTTTTAAATGAATTTCCAACATTTTTGGAATTCAATACATCTTTGAAAAATGAATAAATGAATGAACAAATATATAAAAGACTGAGTGAATTGCACAAAAATTGTCAGAACACAAAAAAGGTAACTAATACTATTGTATTTAACATTTAATCTCCTTTTTTGTCCTTGTATATCTTGTTCTTCAAACAAAACTGTTAATAGATATTTATTTAATTAGGCTCTTTTGATTGACAGGAATGCTAATTATAAGATGCATTTGGACATAAGGGAGACAAGAGTTATACTGGAGCTGAGAGGATGCTTATATGTCAGTTTTATGACTACTGAGGCATAGTTGATGAAAGCTAATGATGTCTAATATTTATTTATTGAAAAATGACTATGTACCAGTAATGCACTAAGTCTTCACGTGTATTTAACCCTCATAATGGCTCTAACAGTAGGTCCCATGTTTCTTCTTCTAGGAAGAAGGTAGAATAGAGTTGAATAACTTACCCAAATTCCCATAACTAGTTAGTGACAGAGCTAGGAACTGAGCCCAGCTACTCTGATATCAGAGTTATATAATTAACAATTCTACTATATAACATCCTCCTAGACCATCCTGCTTCTAGATGATCTATTGGAAGTTGCAGGGTCCTTAGCAAAAAGGTTCGTTTCTCAAATGTCTCAAAGGTCTCAAATGTATGCTTTGCCACTCATGTAATTGAGCTACTCTGAATACATTTGTTTCTCTCTGGGTTTATCTGCTTCTTTCACCATAAATCCATTTATTCTTTCTGTCTATAAATCTTTCTGAATTTTGCCATTTGACTTGTAGTCTCCTTTCTCATAACCTCTGTGACCCTTCATGGTTTGGTCTTATATCACGGCTTCTCTCTATAAATCCTTTCAGTTTCAATCTTTGTTACTGACCTCCTGATTCTTTCAGAACTCAAGCAAGAGTCCATTAAGCTCTTGGAAGCATGTCTATTCAGGCACCATGCCCGGTTGTAATTTCTTGGTCACCTTATGGGTCACCTATATTGGGTCAGGCTACTGATGGTTTGATCATCTGTGGCCAAAGGAACCAAGCCTTATGGTATAAACAATGTTGTCTAACGATTTTCAGAGTTAAGGGCTTGACTATAGCTGTTTACTTAGCAAAGTTTGTGAGCATTGCGGGAATTCCAATTAATATATGCACCATGATTGTCTACAATGAGCCAGGCATCACATAAGATACGTAGACACATCAGACAATATAATTATGATGCTTATGGGTGCGTGGGTTGCTAAGTTTGTTAAACATCTGATTTTTTATCTCAGCTCAGGTCTTATTTCAGGGTCATGAGTTTGAGCCCTGAGTTGGGCTCTGCACAGGGTGTAGAGCCTACTTAAAAAAATCATGATGCCTAAGGTAGGCAGTATCAATATTTCCATTCCACAGAGGCAGACTGAGTCTCTAACCTTGACCAGAGGTCCATGGCTAGAAAAGAGCAGAGCCAGTATTCAGATTCCTTTGATATTTTTACTACGCCAAACTAGAAGGCTCCTTTGCATGTGTTTATTTTATTTAAAAATCTCTGCTCCCTCTCTACCTGAAATAAATAGAACACTTGAAAGTCACCACTACTGTCAATATTAGAGACATGTCAAATGCTGTCACTTAGCCAGAAAGCTCCTTTGGAGCAAATATGTAATATTATACAACATGACAAGCTCTTATCCATGGTGGCAACATTAAAGCCAGGCGCACGTGGCTTGTGCAAAACCCCAAAGCCATTAGTTGAAATCCCAGGACCAGAAGGCTGAACAACTCACCACTGAACCCAATACAGTCTCAGCCCTGGAGAGCAGAGGCCACTCTGCACGGGTAGATTATTTTCATTCAAGGCGAAATGTGTGCCAACATTCAGCTTTCTGTTCTGGAGCTAGCCGGGCACGTTATCTTCTCAGTGTGGATTGGATGAGGGAAGTGAGAAGCAAACAGCAAATTCTTGGCAGCCAAAGACAGGCAGGCTGGGAGCGAGGAAGGGAGAAAAGCTGTCAGGGGACTGTGGAGGAGTCATTTGACTCTTGTGATGTTTTTGCCATTTTTCTTCAGTCATCAGCCTGTGGTTTGCAAGCTTCATATTTTCGTATTTTCTTAATAAACAAAAAGTGAAGTGAAATCATGAGAATGAAGAACCTGGAAGAGGTCATCTAATTTTTTTTACCTTTACCCAGACTGTCACTGCTGCAACCAGGTTTTTAGCAGTTAAGATACTTTCAGGAACAGGAATGTCCAAGTGAGAAAGAAAAAAAAAACATTGAAATAACATAACTGATTACAAATAAGTCATCATTTTACATAACTCTAAGACTCCAAGTTAGAGTAGACTTAAAGTAAGGTTTGCTACATTTACTTCTCTATATTTCCTTTCTGTAGTGTTGGCTTAATCTAACAGTTGATTTTCTTTCTGTTTACAATATGGTGGCCCATAGTGTCCAGAATACATGTGTCCCGGTTCCAGAATAGAGAATACTACTCCTGGTAGTTTTCTCAGAAGAGCAAAGGAGATTCTCTTCCAAAAGTCCCCATCCAGGTACTCTCTGGTCTCATTTGCTGACCTTGAGTCACATGTCCAGTCTCAATCTAATTACTATGGCCAAGTGAGTGAACTTTAGTGATTAGCTTAAGTTAATTGACAATCACCCTTGAAGCTGAGAATGAAGTCATTTCACTCAAACTACAGGCTAAAATTGGGGGAAGGGTACTTTTCCAGATATCCTAGGGAAGGAAATGTGCTTAGGGTAGCCATATCAGATCCCGAGGGCCCTTGTCAAACCTCAGCTAGACCCTTGAAAGTCTTCTCACTGAGCTTCTTGCCCCCGGTCTTGTCCCTTTGGTCCATCTTTGGTACTGCTCTTGATGATAAACAAATAAAATATAAGCAGCTCACAAGGCATAACAGGCCTTTTATGACTATTTCCTACCTACCTTCTGGATTCTTTTCTATTCGTCCCACACAATGAACTGGGTGAAGTTTCCTAAACATTTTCTCAACCTTCTCTATCTGTCTAAATGTGATTCTTAAACATTCAGCTCAGCCATTTCCAACTAGGGGCCTTTTCTGACCTTACTGTCTTCAATTAGTTGCTCCTACTCTGTGCTTTCAAGGCAATCTGAATTTACCCTCCAACACAGAAACACCGTACCGGATTGAGTTGCTTATTTTTTCTTTCCTTCTCAAGAATGTGCACTTCCCAAAGGAAAAATCCACAGCTCTGTATCCTTAGATCCTAGTGTAATGTAAGCACTGTCACTTAATGCATGTTTACTATGTGATTATTATTTGCTTATAAATTCTACTAGGTGTTGCAGGTGCAGTGTGAGCAGGATTCAAATTCAACCCTGGTCCGTACTGTCTTATATTCATTAAAAGAATAAATAACAAAATGTGAGAAGAAGTATGAGGCATCTTTCAACATCCAGGAGGTTATTGAAGAAAGCAGGAAACTCATCTCCCTCTATGGGACCTCATTCTCTCCTCTCTCTCTCTCTCTCTCTCTCTCTGAACTGCATTTTCATCACCTATAAAATAAGGTGCTTTTGGGGGCACCTGGCTGGCTTAGCCTATAGAGCCTCTTAATCCTTAATCCTGAGGTCATGAGTTCAAGCCCCACATTGGGTATAGAGATTACTTAAATAAACCTTAAAAAAATAAATAAAATAAGGTGCTGTCCAATGATTAACATTTTCTTAAAGTTAATTACATTTTTCATTACAGTATATTCAATCTTTCTTCCTTTGTTTTCCTAAAAATTGGTATTTGTGGGACTACATGTGGAGGCAGCAACCGTGCCAACTCCTGTGAACATCTAGTTGCCGTTACTTTAAGCAGGTAAATGTTTAACAGTGGACAGTATTCCCTTCTTTGGAATACTGGTTGATTTTCTTGGGTGATAATTGAGAATCATATTTAGTACCAACTACTGATGCCAAGGCTAAAAAAAAAAAGAATATTATATTAAGTGGAAATTTAGTGAATTTAGTACCAATCTAAATCTCGCCTTGTTCTTTTGCCAATGCTTTATTTCAGCTCACTGCCAAATAAACTTGCACCTGATTTTTAACTAATATTTAATGTCGGGAACCTCTAGGGACATAATTTGCACTAGTAGCAATGATACATTCACCTAATTAATTAAAAACTAGCTTATAATTAAGAAAACAAGTGAACAAAGGACATTTTTGAGATGCAGTGGCCTCAATTTATTGTCATTCTTCCTCCCCCCCTTTTTTTGCTCACTTGCTAATTCTCAGGATTCAATAATCTTCACTGGGTATCCCAGTCATTAGTATGAATTAGCAACACTCCATCGTAATTCACTGAAATTCACCAGAGACAGAGTTTTGATAAATGGAGAAAGATTTTCATAGAGATCAGTGTGGTGAAGCCAATTTATAGAAAATCTAGGTCCCTTTGGTAACTAGGTCTTTTTCCTTTTCCCTATCCTGCATTCCCTGAAATCTTATAAAATAAAAATACAAAATGAAGGAAATCTCTAAAAAAAAATCACTAAATCTGAAACTGGGTTATAATAAACTTAACATTAACAAAGAGTTTGCATGATTAGAGTAAGGACTTCTAATCAATCCAGACAGATAAGATCACAGTCATAATTGCATTGGCTGTTATTATTTCCTTTTCATTTACTTGTACCAAATGGAAAATAAAGTCTTGATATGTCTACAAATGGAAATGAAAATAATGGTTTTCAGTGATAATTTGATAGGAAGTAATTGGCCACCTGAAGAGAAAAACCCTCATTGTGGAAATAATTACAAATAATTGGTTACTACAAGATTGGACTATATTTGATACAATCAGTACAATAAATACTCTTAACTAAAGATGTCAACATGGAGGTTTGGGGGGGCGTGTTAGTAACCAGGTAAATTGGAGACAATAAAACCGTTGATAGCTGACTAACTTTGGCTCATGGATATGGTTTATTTAGTCTACAAAATTATTTTGAACTATATTTTAATTAGCTATCAATACTTAAAAATGGAGATTTTTACCAAAAAATTAAGATTTATAGACTTTATTTTGAAGAAAGAATTGGAATGTCAGACAACACTGGGCTCTTATTACCACAATGGCAGCAATCCTGTGGAACTAGAATAGACCCCAGAGTCACTCACAGGCCCAACGGATCCACCTTATACAGAGAGGCCCACCTAGTCCTTGAAGACGCTTTGAGTTTGTGACCCCAGCTGTTAATAACATACTGTATTTATATAAAACTTCTGAGTTTTATAGTATGTTTACTTTTCTTGATCTATACAATAACTTACACAATAAATACAGTTTATAGGAAAATAAACTGAGGCTTTGTTGAAGTGGTTCACCTAAGGACACAATCAGAAGCTGAAGAAGCCAGGACATGAATACACTTTTTATGGCTCTTCTGACATTTCTACCGAACCCTGCTAACTCTTGTTCAAGATTCGTTATGAAACTCTTCATTGGAATAATAAACGTACTCAGGTGAGGTTAAACATCCTCTATTTGGAGCCTAAAGTGCTAACATTGATATCTTAGATAAAACAATGTTTTATGTTAGAAGTACTAAATGGCCAAAAAGCAAGATACAGTTTAGAAGTGAACATTTTAAAAACTATCTGAATATTACTGTTTCTTGGCAAATTTAATAAATCTCATTTAAATGGCACAATCTTGTATTATGTTGATTCAAAGGTATCAGGAGTTACTCAGATGCAAGCTTCTATCACAACCTTGCTTGGACCACTGTAGCAGATTCCTAATTGGTCATATCATTCTGATCAGAGAGCATAAGGCAAGCTGACAGGCTGCAAACACCCCCACCCCGAGGTGTGATATGTGTGATATTCCTTAGGGACTCCTGGCTACCCAAGAACAAAGGAAAGGGGAAAAACAAATGGTTAACAATAGAGATCATAGTCCTGCAGGACCTAAGTCTCCATCACTCCTCCATAATGATGTGGGGAACAAAGGCAGAATGAAATGGCAGATAGAACTCAATTTCCTTATAACCTACAGCCCATTGACAAATACTGGAGGCTGGCAGAGTAAAATATTTCTCCAGGAACTTCCTACTGTCTTAATGTTAATGCCTTGCTAGAGGGAAAAACAACCTTAGTTTGACAATAGCTAGGCCTCCAGTATCCTGTGAGTCCTCTTTAGCATATGAAAATCTTACTGGAAACTTCCCCTGGACTTTACTTGTCTCACCTCCACTGTATTTAACCAGTGTCTCCTCAAGGTCTGGAGCAGCTCTTCCTGCCCATAGGTCCTGACCCCGTGCTTCAATAAAATCACCTTTTTGCACCAAAGACACCTTCAAGAATTCTTTCTTGGCCATCGGCTCTGGACCCAATGAATCCCACTATCACCCCAAAAACCTCAGCAATTCCATAGCTTGAAACTCTTCAATGGCTTTCCAGGGCATTTGAAATAAAATCCAAATAGTTTACATGACTGTATTAGACCTGGTCCCTTCTCTGACTCTTTCATCTTATCTCACACTGCCTTCCTTCCCTCCAATCATAATCACGTTGTTTCTCCAACCAACTAAATATCTTCTGCCTTAGAGACATTTCACCTGTTGTTCTTCTCTGGAATATTTTCCCCTTTTCTCTCCCTCCCCCCCGCTCCTTTCATGAACAGCTCTTTTTCAATGTCCACATCTCAAATCATCTGTTACTTCCTAAATAAGGAGTAGTCATCTTCTGACAAAAACCCTCTGTGGAATGAACCTGTCATACAGTCTTCAGAGATCTTTTCACAACATCAGATTGTTGTTTGTTTAGCTATTGTTTCATAGTTATTTAATACTGATTCTTCCTATAATACTGGTTTCTTTCCTTCAAAGTGTAAGTAGAGACTTGCTCGGTTTGTTCACCATTACACTCCCAAGCAAAAGAAAGGTGCTTTGTATGCTGAAGGTGCTTAATAAAGACAAGAAAAGTTTCCTCTGGGAATAGGAAGCTTACTGTGAAGTGACACATGCATATCCTTTGAAAGAACAGGAACTGAAAGATGGCTCCAGATCCAAGATGAGGACCTTAAGAGCTAGACCTGGGGATGTCTATTCTTTGCCCAGGAGGCAGAGTTATCTTCTCAACTCTTCTCTATACTGTCATCTATTTTTTATGCGGCTTTATAAAGCTTGGGTTCCTGATCCTCTATTACTTCTGTATATTTTCCTTCCTTCAGAGTTTCTGCTGACTCATTTCTCACAATTTTAATTTGCATAGAATTTTTCACTGTTAGAGATTGCTATAAAGCAAAATGGCCATAGCACCATTTTGCCTCTTATTTCATGTAATTTTAAAAGACCTGCATTAACACCAGTATTAATTCCAATATGTTAATAAAAATCAAAATATGATTGCTGTCAACTTCTACACCAAATATGTCAGGCCACATATATAATTTTAAATTTTCTAGTAGCCACATTAAAAACATCAAAAGAAACATGTGAAGTTAATATCAATACTACATTTTATTTAAGCAAATATTCTAAAGTTTTTTTTTCAGCAGGTAATCAATGTAAAGATATTGAGATTGCTTTTATTCTTTTATTGGTACTAAGTTTTAAAAATCCATTATGTACTTTACACTTATGGCAGACCTTGCTCTGGATTAACCACATTTCAAATGTTCAAGAGCCATATATGCTTGAAGGCTACTGTGTTGAACAATGATACTGCTATTTTGTATCAAATTCTGTTCCACCTGAGATAAAAGGAAGTTATTCTGGCCTTTTGGCCAGAGCATCCCCAGGGCAGATGATTTGGAAATATGGCCCTCATTAAGATAAATAACAGTGTTCATAGAGTTGGAGGAATAGCAGTGATGAGATCCTATGAAATATATTTGGTCTTATGAAGATAAAGGAGGAAGAAAAGAGGAAACCAAGCACTGGGATAAAGGAGATGGTTAGGGTTTAGGGAAATAGCTAGGAAGTGGTCCTGGGAAAGGCTCTCCACCCTTTCCCTGTCTTCTTCTCTCCTACTCTTACCTCACCATCTGACTATGCTTCTTATTAAGGCATCTGCTACCACTCTAAGCCAAGCCTATCAGGGCCTCCAGAATTTACTATGGACCCAAATGGGTCCTCGTATGCATAAAAATGATTAATAAATATGCAAAAGGATGTTCACTGCGGAAAGAAGAATCTAAAACATTAACAAAATGCCTGGGAAAAGTTTTAAACAAGAGAGGAATATAGTTCGAGCACGTTAGAGTACCATTTGGTTTCATTAGCCTCTTTGTGTAGCTTTCAAGTTTTAAATGATTCAGATTTCAGATTTTTTTTTTAAATGGTGAAGCAATGATATCATAGAAGAAAAAAAAAACAAGTGTTTTGGTACTTACAAGTATCATGATGCATTCAAATGTCAGCTAATAAAACTGATTTCATCACACTATTTTCAGCTAGCCTCTTTTTGTCTCAACTCTTATTCCCATTGCTGAAGGACAAATTCTCTCTGCACTTCTTCATTCAAATTTCTTAATGAGAAGAACTTACTGTCCCACTTTTTGCATTTGGTCAAATTATCACTTCCTGGCTTATTTATGGATGGACAGTTCTCGAGTTAGGTCATCTAGTAGTTCAACTGGTTGTGGCCAAGAAAGACAATGTGACCCCGAAAGAGCTGTGGACAAGTAGGCATAGCAAATGATATGTTTTTTAGCATATTAATGCACTGGGAAAGGTGAGTGATCAACTGCTTGGCTTTCTTCAAGGCAATACAGATTAGTAGAAGATACTGTGGGCTGGGCAGGGGTGTGTGGGGGGAGGGTGTCAGATTTCCTGGCCCCGAATATTGATGCCACTGAGAACCAGCTGAATGTACCTAGACAACTTAATTGACCCATCCGAAAATCTGTCATCTATATCATAGAGATACTAATAGCGTCTATCTCTTGGTTGTTATGAGGACTGAGAAAAAAATGAAAGTTCCTTGAATAGAGCCTGGCATGTAGTTAATGCAATATAGTATTACTTTTTATTCTCTCTATTGTGCAGAAGTAACCATATACCTCTGGCACATTGCGTTTTTGTTAATCTTCTCAACAATTATGAACAATGGTATTGTGATCACCATATCACCTATGAGGCAAGCAGGGCTAAGGAAGGTTGAGCAACCTGCTTAAAACCACATAGTTAGTAAGTAGCAGAGGATGGGAACTGAAATGAAGGCTGCCTAATTTAAAAAGCCAATTCTTCTGTTTTATTACAACTATTTCTCTCCCAAGAGAGCATATATACTAAAAGAGCTGAATGTCAAGAGTCACCATACTTTGGGGAATTTTATTTCAATGATATGTGGTTGATTATTCCAGAATATGTCCTCAAGATCTTATTTGGTTTCCATGAAGCCCTAATTCTAGCTCCATGTTCTATTCATTTATATGCATAGGCTGCCAAAATGCAAGACCTATCACTGACGCTCTGTACAGTTGGGTCCCACTGCCGTCAAGTCATCACTGATGTGTTGAAAAGGTGTGTTCCGGTTTGCTTTGCAGAGAAAGAACTGATGCCTCTCTGGGTTGAGACCAGACACACTGCTCGAATAACATGGCTGTGGAACCCAATCAAAAGGACCAAGCTTTTGCCCCAGGGGCTAGAATGATGGAAAAGCCAGCCACGTTCCAGCCATTCTCTGCCTGCATTATGGCCTTGAAATGGTTTGCATGACTGTGCAGCTTGACCAGAAACTTCCTGGATTTGCAAAACATTTTCTGTCATGCTTTGGCTTTTTAAAAAGAGGTCCAAGCTTTGAACTATTCCCCCAAAGATAGACTTTGTCTTTGGACCTCTGAGAAATAAAATACACACCTGTGTAGAAAAGTGTGAAAGTATCACATTTAAGGGTAGAGCCGTTATAAACGTTGGTGCTGTTAAATTCTGAAAATCAGGACTTGGAAGGGAATGCCTCCTCTGCTGATTGCACTGTAACTGGTGCAGCTATAATAGGCTCCAGACACTACTAGAATAGCAGATATCTGTGTGTGACTACAGAGGAATATATAAGAAAGAAAAAGACAGATGGTGTACTTAGGTGCACTTAAGTCTGATTGCATGAGTTGATAATGAATGTTTAAATATGGCACTCCCATAAAATCAGATACCTGTAGACAATACTGGAATAACTACAGACTTGCTAAGGGAAAAAATGAAGTTGTGGATTCTAATTTTTGTTTTTGTCATTATTATGATTGTCTATTTACTTGTATGGGAATCATGACTTTTCTCTGAGACTAATCATAAAACAAAAAACACAATCAGTAGCAGAGAAAACAGATTCTTAGAAAATAAGAAGAAACTTAAAAGATTATTTCAGAGCTGTGGAAGCTCATGACCAGACAGCTCAGATGGCAGAAGTCAAACAATTCAGTGACAGAGGATTAAAAGCCATGTCCTATATGTTTCTGCCCATTCATTGTTCCCCCACAAAACACCATGCTTTCTCTCCGAGAAGATTATATTAAAACATTATAAGCCACACAAGAATCATAAACAAATCACAACCAACATTGTTCAAAAGGGGATAGTCTTCTATGCCCACGAACTACTAAGGTTTACATACTTTATTGGCTCCAAACCAGATTAAGTAGGATTTTTGAAAACTTTAATGAAAGTTGGATTTTATAGTTTGAAAATATGCACTCAATTTTCCTAAAGGGCTCCAATTTTAACACTATTCCTGCATATGCTGTCCAAACATCTCTTCAGTTAGCTTATTAGAATTGCAGAGAAAAATGGGCCAAAATTTGATTTAGGACACCCACGGAAAGATGACTCTGGCACCAAGTGGTCCTAGAGAAGGGTGCCCACTTCACGTGTGCACGGACGGGATGGCGAGGGCACTGAGGGAGCTGATCCCGATCTGAAATGCATGCTCCACACGGAAAGTAGACATCGATCAGAAGCTGTAAATAAATTGGACCTGGCACCTTAAGTGCCTTAAATGTTTGAAGTTAAACCTTAAATCGCATCCTTATTCTTAAAGGAAGCGGGTGAGCCTCCCATCAAAGAGACTGGTGGCATAATCAAGATGAGTAATGCAGCGGAATTCTGAAAGGACTTCACGATCTGAGTGGGAAAGACAGTCCCCGGTGCTGGGAGCACTAAAAGTCCACATGTCACTTATCATGAATGGGAATCTGGGTGGTGAAAGATGCACATACTTTAAAAACAGACAGTGCTGACATATATTGGAAACTCTTTGCACGGTGGTGGAAATGCTTTCCAACCATGCTCTCAAAACCGGTCCACACTGGGATGAAAATTTTGAAAATGATTCAACAAAAAGCGAGGAAAAGGACAGCTGCACATACAATGTAAAATTACTTTATAATTCTTAATTTACGCATTATATAGTTGTATAAATAGAACTATAAAATTACTTATAATTTCCACATGAATAGCAACATTCAGTAAACAAATATTATACAAATGTCAGCTCTCTAGCCTCTAAAGGTTTTCTTTCTTTCAACCCATCAAAATGGCAAGATGACCACTAATTACAATTTGTGAGGCTGAGGTGAAAACTATAATACTTGCACACATTCATAACAGACTGCAGGAGAGGAAGAGATACCATCAGCAACATAGACATTTTGAAAAATTCTGGCAATCAGAAGGCATGTAGAATCAGACTGACATAGAAATGAGAACAGAGAAAGTCCTAACTGTGGAGGTAAAAGCAGTTCTTGCCAATGTGGACCAGGAAAATGTTCAGCTCAGGATTAAGGTGCAGAGAGAGTGAGTAGTCAGTGGCGCAATGATGTCAGTGGAGAGTGTTAAGGCTTGACTATGGAGGAGTTGGTCCGATTGTGCTCCTCCTACAATATAATATAATGGGGGCCCCTTGCAGCATATGACTTGTCTAAAAATAAGAAGTGTCCCTGATGAGGGTTTCCAGCTGTGTGTCAGGCAGAGTTGTTAAGTCACTCAGAGTATGTTATGATTTCAGACCTTCAAAATGGATGATGGTGATGATGATGAAGATAATAATAATAATAATAATAATAATAACAACAGAAAGAAGAAAGGTATCTCCACCCAGTACTGAAAGTGTGAAAGGCATTAACATAGTTCTCATGCAGAGTAAAGACACTCTTTCTGTCAGTTAGTGGGGAGGGGCAGATCAATCGACTAACTATAAAGGAAGTCAGCTTGCTCCTAAATCTGGCCCACTCAGTGTAACATCCAGCCACAAGAAGAAACGAGAGAAATCACAAACTCACTTTAAATGAGAAAGTACACATGAGCTACGGAGAATAAAATACATTTTAAAAATATAATTTTAAAAGTGAGTTGAAAGGAATGATTTTTTTCTGGAAAATATAAATGACCAAATTGATTTTAAGAAAAGGGAAATAATCTTAATAGACTGAAAATTATTTTTAAAAATTGAGAAGAATCAAAATCTCATTCTAACACCCCACCAAAGGCAATAAAGCAAAGCAGATTTACAGGTGAGAAACATCAATATGTTATAAGAAAATAAATTCTTTATTTAATGTAAAAACAATCCCCGATCTTAAGATAAAATTCAGAACTTTTCAACCNAACATTGGAAAAGATAGATGTTTTAAAAAGATAAAAGAAAACTACTGTCTAATCACAGCTATAAATATATAGACAGAAATTCCAAATTAAAATTGAGCAACCTGGATTCAATAACTTATTAAAAGACTATTTCATGATTTGAAATGATATGACCAAAATTATTTTTAAAAAGGAAATGTCCATTATATGTCAAGTTACAACCAGCCATTCCTTGTGAGCTGTATAAATATTATATTATTTTCTACATTTGCCATGATGTAAAGAAGTTTAAGACACCCTAGTTTAACCCAAAATGCTTGTTACATAGTCATATGTAGAGCACAATTTCATTTGTGTGTGTGTGTGTGTGTGTTTAAAAATAGAGAAGAAAATATCTGGAAGGATAAACCCTGGTACAATAGCAATGGTTACTCTGGGGGAATCATTCTATTTTTGCTAAATGTTGTATCTCCCACCCATAGTACACTCATTATCGCATAGAAGTTTCCTCTTTGTTAAATAAATTATATAAATTAAGCTGGAGTGAACTATAACTTTTACATTTTATCATAAGTATTTATATTGTTTGAATATATATTTTTTAATTTTTAAAGTGTTTTTATTTTTGAGAGAGAGAGAGAGAGAGAAAGAGCACAAGTGGGGGAAGGGCAGAGAGAGAGGGAGACACAGAATCGGAAGCAGGCTCCAGGCTCCAAGCTGTCAGCACAGAGCCCAATGTGGGTCTCAAACCCACAAGCCTTGAGAGTATGACCTGAGCCAAGGCCGTATGCTTCAATGACTGAGCCACCCAGGATACATTATTGTTTGAATATTTTTAAATATTTAATTGTATTAAAGTGACATATTAACACTGTAAATGTACATACACATATATACACATACATGCAAGTATAGAACTATTATTTCCCAGTGGTCATTCATTAACAGATATTTGTTGAGAAAGTACTATGTGCTAGGCACTGTTATGGATGCTCGATATCACTCAGTGAACAAAACCAACAAAATAGATTTCAAATATATCCATTTATTTATTATTGATAATTATGATTATTTAATCATTTATTATTCCATCAATCTGATTGATCACTTAATCTATTCCAGATACTTTGTTAAGAAAAATCTATTGAATCTTATAAAAATACAAGGTCTCCTCATTATATTTTTCTAAATGTATATAAGGGAAATTCACTAAAATCAGCTAGGAAAGTGAGTATTCATTGTTCTTCATTAACTGAGCAGAATTCACTGGCATGTTTTTTCAGACTTTTTGTTAAAAAATCAACGTAAGTCAATTCTAAAAAGGATCATACACTTTTTGTTATCTGTATAAATAAGAAAACTGCAAAACTTTCTAACCAAGGGGAAATATATCAAGGAACACTAAGTTTGAAATCAGATGGACCTGATTGTAAATGCTGTATTGTATGTGAGCATACTTCTGGATTTACTGTACCTAAAAGGGTACAGGAAGCTGTGCCAACATGCCACTAGGAAGGCTGGTAGAACTTGGAGAATGTTATGATGCACATTAAGTAAAGTAGAAGTAACTGTAACTCTCATGGTGTGTCACGGAAGAAGAGCTCAAGAAGCTTTAAGAGGTGGGGATGTTAGAGCAGAGGTAAGCCTGAAAAACCTACTGGCGGATTATCCACCATGGTACAGTCCAGAAACACTTTGTTTAACAAATTGATAAAGGGTCTACTATTCAAAAAATATCACTATCATTGAGAATCTCAGTGATGGTTTCCCTCTGAGGACTAGTCTTGATATTGAAAGATATTACTACACAATTTGCTTCTTATAGCATTGAGAATGATAGGGTCTCAAATAAAAGAAGCCAGATGGCAGTGCTTAATTCTCAGAAGCCAAGGGGGTGTAATTATCATAATGAACAGCAGGGTTGGTGTGGCAGCCAGGAGGGTCTGACCTATAGAGAGCTATGAATATTGTAAATCGGACAATAGCCAAAAGCATACTCCATGATCTTTACTAAAAAAAGAAATTAAGATCAGATGATCAGGAGATTGAGAGTAGCCACCCAATAAAAGTCATGATTTCTTGCACAACTTCTAGATAAAAGCCAATTTTCACCTTTGGAATCTAGTGACTAAAGGAGGCTGGATCTTCAGTAGAAAAGAATCTAGAAAAGTAAGGCAAGTATAAAGTTTCCCCAATACTTCTCCAAGGGGCCTTCAGCCATTTACAACAGGAAGAGGGGAATATTTCAAGAATAGAGGATCCAAGTTAACATTAAAACATGGGAATCCAGGTTTTACAACTTCCTTGGTGAAGTTAAAGCATAAGGCAGCCAAAAAATAAATGGTGTTTTGGGCCAGGTTTGGTTTACCCTGGTCCCTGAATGTTTAATTGGAATAGACATACTCAGTTATTATGTTCCATATTGGCTCCTTTGCTTGGAGAATAAAAACCATTGTACTGAAGATGGCCAAGTAAAGCTTCTGAAACTAAACCTCTCTCTCTCTCGCCAAAATGGCTACTAAAAAATAGGAAAATGGCACAGATTAATGCCAACCTAGAGAACACAGAGTAGTGGATATTATCATATCTCCATTTAATTTACCAGTCTATACCTTATGAAAGTCAGATGAATTCTGTAACATAATAGTAGGGTACTGCCAGTTTAATTGAGCAACAGTACCAGATGTGTTATATTTAGTAGAACAGATTAAAATAGCCTCAAGTACATGGTGTTCAGCCATTGATCTGGTGAATGATTTTCATCTTTTTTTTTTTCCCTCATCCCTATCAAAAGGGTGGATGAAAATTAGTTTACATTCACATGAAGGAGAAAACAGTACACATTTATAGTCTTGCCCCAGAGTTACATGAAAACTCTCCTATGTTCTATCAAAATATAGACTGAAGCCAAGTGAACTGTCTTATCATACCTCAGAATATCACACTTGTCTATTCTATAATGACATCATGACATCATGCTAATTGGGATGAATGAGCAAGAAGTGTAAGCATAGTAGAGGCTACAATAAGATACTTGCCTTGAGAAACAGGAGATAATATGAGGAAGAATCAGGGCACCAATATATCAGTGAATATTTTAGGATTCCAGTGGTCTGGGACAGGTGCAACATAACTTCCAAACTAAAAGACAGATTATTCTATTTCTTATTTATGGTAAAGGAGGCATAATCTCATAGGTACCTTTAGGTTCTGGAGACAGCCAATACCACACTTGGTAACATTGCTCAAATCCATACCCTGTATAGCCCCCAAAGCAGACATATTTGAGTGGGGCCCCAAGGAGAAAAGGACTCTGTAACCAATTCAGGCTCCATGCAAGTGGTCCTGCCACTTGGATCATATTATCTGCCTGACTCTATAGCATAAATGGTATTCGTGCTGATAAAAGACACTGTGTGGAGTTTATGGTAAGATTTGGGAATGAGAATTTGGCTCATTCCGTCCAGAAAAACACCCAGAGAAGCCAAAGATGCTACCCTAAACAGAGAAAAATTAAGAATGGATAGCATAGGAAATAAATTATGATGTACTTCTGCAAGAAATAAATTATGATGTACTTCAGAGTTACTTAAAAAAATTATTTTGAATAAGTTAGAAGCCTTCAGAATTTTAGTTCAATTATGCAGAAAATTGTGTGAATTTTGAAGCACGTGCTACTAGAAAGAGCACAATTTAGAGTTATAAAAGTCTATAAATTCGATAAACAGGATCTTGCATCCATGAGGATTCAAGTTAACTATGTTGTATTGTGTATCACCACTGTATATCACAAACTATCACGCTATTTCATTTAAGCCTCTGTAAATACTGGGAATAGATATGATGATCCCAAACAAGGAAATGTGGAATCTGGTTTCAGGGTGTGCCTGAGTAGCTCAGTCTGTTGAGCATCCTACTTTGGCTCAGGTCATGAACTCAATGGTTTGTGAGTTCAAGCTCTGCAGCGGGCTCTGTGCTCACAGCTCAGAGCCTGGAGCCTGGAGCCTGCTTCAGATTCTGTGTCTCCTCTCTCTCTCCTCCTCCCCCACTCATTTTCTCTCTCTCTCTCTCTCATTAAAAAAATGAATAAACATTAACAAGAAATTAAAGTTTTAGGAAGCTAGGTAACTAGACAAAGTCACAGAGTTGATACCATTTGAATGGCTGTTCTTCTGTTCATATAGTTGTTCAACTTCCTTTCCTGCTGAGAATCCATTCTTGATGATTAGAGAATAAATCCTAGTCATCAATTCCCTATGCATATATTTGACTGTGTGTATTTCAAGCTCTACTAAATGCTTTCAAAATCACAGAAAATAATTGCTTTATATTCACCTCTTTATTAACCAGTACACACGGGCTCTGCTTCCTGATTCGTTTGGTTCTCAGGAATTATATTAGAGGGGGCTACTTTCAACAGCAATGATAGTAGCAACAACAGTAGTAATAAAACTGAATGTGTTGAATGCATTTTGTGTGCAAGCCCCTGTTCTAAGGAATTTTCATGTATAATTCATTTATTCAAAATAGTTATCAGAAGTAGGTATAAATATTATACCTATTATATTATTTATACCTATTTAACATTTGGAAAAACTGAAAATAGGGTTTTAAAAACCTTATTTGAATCCATACATCGAGGAAGTGGTAGAAATGGGTTTTGAACTACTATCCAGCTGCTTTGACCATACTCATAAACACATGCTATACAGCAGAAATGACTGCCAAACAGGTAAAACCTAACTCTACAGTTCTCCAAATAAACTCTGAGTTCTTTTTAAGTGTTTGTATTAAGGTGGCCAATACTTGGAAGACAAGGATTTTGAGTGTTGTACATGGTGATTGTGAACAGGCTTTCTATTTGACAATAAAACTAGAATTTACTTAGTCTGCTCTTCAGATGACACTTTTAACTTAGAGAGATGGGATCAGCATTTTGTAGAAAAAAGGTCAAGAAATTTGTGTCTTAATTCTAGTTTTTCCATCAAAGACTATGGAACAATAAGCAAGTCATTTAATCTTATGCAACCAAATTTTTTTCTACGTAAGCAGCTATCAATATTACTACCTCTAAGGACTGTTTTAATGATTAAATGGGGTAATGTTTGTAAAGCACCTGTACAGTATCCTGATTCATTACAAGAAACAAGTAAAAAGCAAGCAAATAAAAAACCATGAATGATTTCTAGAGTTGTTGGAGTAATTGGCCCTATGTCCATTGGGTGATAAAAAGCTAACTTTAAATAATCATGCATCTGGGTACCTGGGTGGCTCAGTCAGTTAAGAGAGTTGGTTTTGGCTCAAGTCATGATCTCACAGTTTGTGAGACTGAGCCCTTAGTAGGGCTCTGTGCTAACAGCACAGATCCTGCTTAGGATTTTCTCTCTCCTTCTCCCTCTACCCTTCCCCAGGTTACATGCTCTCTCTCACACACAATAACTAAACATTGAAAAATTAAAAAAGAAAAACAATCATACATTGATTGAGATTTTGGTCCTTAATAACATTTTAAACATCTCTGGGGCAGTTGTAGTAGTCAAAAAAACGCCTAAGGATTTAGATGTGGAAAGGGATTACAACTGTCTGCTTTTTATAGTATTGTAGGGTTTCCCAGAATACCTCTTTTCCTTTTAAGTCCATGGTGAATTAAACACCAGACTTTTTTTTTTTTTTCATTCATTTCTTCTTCTAATATTAGCACCATGATTTTTCTTTGGAGAAACACCAATCATCTCCTCTTAGCACATGCAATTTTTAGGAGGGAAGGCTAACTTTGCTCTTAGCTCCAAGGGTGGCAATATAAATAAGACATTAGAGGTGGCCCATGTCTGACCAGTGAGAGAATCACATGCCTCTGCCCATGATGATTGGTCCAGAGATGGACATATGTACTAAGCCAGGCCATTCTGAGCCATTGAGACTCATTCTGGACTTCTTTTCAAACTACTGGACATGAAACACACTTTTTCTATGGAGGTTGCTGACAGGCTAGGATACTAATATAACCTTGGAGCTGCTGGAAGCTATCTTGCTATCATGAGTGAAGACTGTCTGACAGTAGAACCAATACAGCGGAAAGCATAGTTAAGAGATGGCTAAAGATTGAGTCCTAAGGATACCATTGATTTCCTGTGGATCCATCTGTTTCTGAAGCCAGAATATGACCAAATTTTTCAGTTATCAGGGCCAACACATTATCATTTTTTCTTAAACTAGTAAAATTGGTACTATATCACTTGCCACTAAACAATACAAAGATAGTTATTCTCTTGAATTCCAAGTGTTGGATCTGCCAAATGCATTTAAAATGCTCAGCACCATTGGCAGCAAATATTCCAAGCTTTTAAGGACTGCTCAGCTATACTCTCCATGCCTGTCTCAGCTGAATGCCCACTCTCAAGATCTAACCAGTGAGCAGCTTTGCCCAACTTCTGGTCTCGCCTCTCTGTCTTTCCCTCAAGAATCTGAATATAGCATTTGAGCTCTTTATAACAGAATGGCAAGATTGTTTTGCATAAACACACATGACTTCCTCCAACTCATTCCCAAATGAGTCCTCTCCATCAGTGCATAGAGATGCCCATGGCATATGGCTCCAACTACACTATTACATCATTCCCTACAGAGAATCTCTGGGTCAGCTCCGGGAGACAGTAATTACTCCTTGCATGGAAGTAGCTGTTTATCACTCAGGGGCTTTTGTAATTGATGTTTCTTACACCAGTGTTTCCTTCTTTTTAGAGATGCCTCAGAGAGCTGCAGACTAACCTCTTTAGGTAACATTTGCTTTTTTGTTGTTTATTTAGTTTTTTTTAAGCAAATATCATCTTATGATGAATTTGGTCCATTATTACAAAGACCCTGAATTCACATCAGACTCAATGCCTTGAAAATGATAGATAACCACTTGAAAAGAGTCACTGAGTATTTTGGAAAAAGGAACCATATTTAATTCTTTATAATCATAACATTATCTCCTGAAATTGCAAGTAGCTCTTTAATATGAATATCAAACCATTCATATTATAGGCAAAGAACTTACTTTCTTTGGCTTTGAAGACTCACTTTTTCATTTTTTAGCCAAAATGCCATGTTGCTTCATAATATTAACACAAGGAAATATCATTTGTTCCCACTACTTTAGACTAGTGCATTTAACATTCCACAGACTTGAGGCTTATAATAACCGTGCAAGCTGAAATTACCAGGGCAACTTCTTAGTTGGCCTAATGTGAGTGTAGAAGAGGAAGTTTTAAGCATGTGCCCATCTGATAGAGGACCTTATTTGAAGAACATTATAGCTAAATTGGAGAGAGCATAGGGCAACAGAAATGATAAATGGAATGGAAGGGATTACTGAACATATGAGAAGAGATTAAGAAAAATGGGGTTGTTTAGTCTTAAAAGAAGATGAGTCTGAGGTGAATTGATTGAGGAATTTCAGCTAGCTAAGGGCCACAATGCAATTAAGTTTGATCCATTGAAGGTGTACCTTTAAGCAGAAATGTATGAAAGGCGAATTAAAGGGCCCTTATTTTACAGAAAGTGTGGTGATAAGCAAAGAAAGGACTTGTAAGTACTAAGCTAAAATAAAATTGTTTTATCATACTTAAGAAAATATTTGTACTGGCTAATTGAAGACTCACATAAACAAAGGAGAAAGACAATGGGAATAAGCTTACAAAGACATGGAATGTTATTTTAGAAGCAAAACCACTTCTATTTATTATTTTCTGTTCATATTATAATGGAATTAAGATATGTGGGTTGAATTCTTATTTATTCACATGCTATTCAACTGACTCTGTGCCTTGGTTTCCTCATTTATTAGAGAGGCAGCAAAGTTAACATTTATAGTTTTATTAGGTATTAAATAACTAAATAAAAGTTGTAACTCTACTACTTGAAGTACAAATTATTTATTATAGATGTAAATGTGATATTTACCAAGCTTTTGGTAAATATGACCAAATAGTTTTGAGAAAAAAATACATTGTAGAAAGCACTTTATAAACAATTTAAATAATTTACTCCTCCTCTCTATCTAGTTCCAAAACAACACGAGATGGCAAAACAAAAGTACATAAAATAAACTAATTCAAAGTAGGTATTCTGGGGCAAAAAGTTCAGGAAAATAAAATGTATTGAGGAAAAAGTCTAATTCATGTGAACGTAATATGGATAGACTGCAAATTTTTCTCTAAACTTTCCGTAACCTAATGGAAAATACACAACATAGTAAATTCAGAATAAAAACAGACCAACCACTATGGCAAAGAAGGATTATTCTTGACTTTACAATCAAATAACTATGTTTTCCATGTGGTGTTCTAGAGAGACTGCACTTTTATAATGAACAAGTTTCTTGACAACATGCCTAACAATGTGCACATAATACTTTTCATGAGATTATTTATTTTAGTACTCATCAGTGTAAATATTTGGCATAAAATCAAAGTATAATTCAATAAATGTAGTTCTAATGAGTATTGTATAAATTGATCAAAATACCCAATTCTTTTTTTTAACTCATAAATAATACATCCTATTCATTCATGTAATCAGTCATCCTACCAATTCACATTAAGTGTCTACCATTTTCCAAACTTTAATTAAATCTCTAATCATAAAGAAATAAATTATAGTCCTGGTCCCTTAGTCACTTCTGCTTCTGAATTTAATAGGATATCTGGTATTGGACTAGATTTCTTGCCAGACCAACTATAAAATTGGAATAAAATACACAGGAAAAAAGTTATCTGAAGATCATAGAGAACCATCAAGGCAATCAGGATTTGAGACGCAAGCTTGCAGGGACATATTTGAGTCCATAAAGCTAATCAAAATCAAGCAGTTTTATAGTTCTTGGGAGACAAAAATAAAATTCAGGACTATAAGGAAGAGAAGCCTAGGTAAACAGTCCAAGTTTTCTTGAAAGCCTAGAAGAGCTATACCCTGGGAACAAGAGCAAATGCTAATAAACTCTCCTGGACTAAGTTGACATGATCATATTGAAGCTACTGTTCAGAAGAACAATAAATTGTTCATCATCAAAATCTTTCAAGTTGTTCATATACAATATTTAACATTTAATTAAATAAATACTATAAAATAACCAAATGATCAAAAACAGAAGAATAAACACAGAACATAGAAAAGAGACCTTGGTTACAATAGTTTTAGAGGTATCCAACAGAAACTTCAAGATAACTAAGTTTAATGTGTTAAAAATAGAAAGATGAAAAATATTGAAATTAAACTAAATATATGAGGAGAAATCAAATGGAAATTTTGTACTAAGTAAGAAGTTAGCAGGTATTAAGAGATTAATAGATTTTTTAATAGAAAATTAAACACAATAGAAAGTAAGATTAGAGAACAGGAAAATAGAACAGTAGGAAATATCCAGTTTGAGGCACAGAAGGAAAAAATGCAAAATACAAAAAAAGCATAACAAACCCCTAGAGTACAATAAAGATGTTTCACATACTTGTATCTCGAGTCCCAGACTGGGAAAAGGATGAGAGATAAAGGGGAAAAATATTTTTGAGCAGATACTGTTATTTTTCTAAACAAACATTAATTAATTATGCCACAGATGTGAAGAAGTTAGGGAAACCATAACACAGGATAATTATAAAGGAAGCTATATCTAGACATATGATAGTGTATATATTAAAAAATATATAAGGGCAAATATAAAACTTATAAGCCAAAGGAAAAAAGACACATTATTTTCAAAGGAGGACGTATAGAGATAAAAAATATAGTTGAATTTTAAAGTTTTTTAATGTTTTTTTTATTATTTATTTCTGAGAGAGAGAGAGAGAGAGGAAGTGTGAACAGGGGATGGTCAGAGAGAGGGAGACACAGAATCTGAAGCAGGCTCCAGGCTCTGAGCGAGCTGTCAGCACAGAGCCTGACATGGGGCTCGAACCCACAAACTGTGAGATCATGACCTGAGCTGAAGTTGGATTCTCAACCGACTGAGCAGCCCAGGTGTCCGGAAATATATTTGAATTTTAAAGAGAAATGATGAAGTCAGAAGATAATACAGTGACTTATAAATAGCTAAAAGAAACTAATTGCCAAATGCCACCAAATAAGTGCCTCAAATAAAGTTAATGCATTTTAAACTGTATTAGTACTCTATTGTGGCCAGAACAAATTACTACACATTTGGTGGCATAAACAATATAAATTTATAATCATCTTATAGTTGTATAGATTGGAAGTCTAACACCAGTGTCAATGGACTAAAATTAAAATGTTGGCAGAGACAAAATTTTTTTCTGAAGACTCTAGAAAAGAATCCAACTCCTTGTCTTTTCAGGATTCTAGAGGCTACCTATAATTCTTGGCTCTGGACACTCTTGCTCCATCTTTAAAACCAGCAACAGTGAGCCAAGTCTTTCTCACATTGCAATCACTTTGGTTTCCTGAAGTTGGTAAAGGTTCTCGACTTGTTTTTTTTTTAAGTTTATTTATTTATTTTAAGAAAACCAATGGCATCATAAACAGGGGGAAGGGCAAAGAGAGAGGGAGAGAAAATCCCAAGCAGGCTCTGCACTGTTAGTACAGAGCCTGACGCAGGGCATGAACTCATGAAACCATGAAATCATGACCTGAGCCAAAACCAAGTCAGAGGCTAAATCAATTGAGTCACCCAGACACCCTCCACTTCTCTAGATGCATATAATTAGTTTGGATCCTCTGGATAATCTAGGATAATCTTCCCATTTTAAGGTATATAACTATTTGCAAAGTCTCTTTTGTCATAAAATGTAACATATTGTAACATATTCACAGGTTCTGAGGATTAGGGAGTGAACACTCTTGAGAGCCATTATTCTACTTACCACACAAAAACTTTAAAAAACTGTTGCCAGTAGACCTTCACTAAAATAAATGCTAAAGGAATTTCTTTAGGAAGAAGGAAAATGAGTCTAATAATAACCATGATAGGGGCGCCTGGGTGGCTTAGTCGGTTAAGCGTCTGACTTTCGCTTAGGTCATGATCTCAAGGTTCGTGGGTTCGAGCCCCGCATCGGGCTCTGTGCTGACTGCCAGCTCAGAGCCTGGAGCCTATTTTCAGAGTCTGTGTCTCCCTCTCTCTCTGACCCTCCCCTGCTCATGCTGTCTCTCTCTCTCTCTCTCCTAGAAATAAATAAAAATATATATAAAAAAATAACCATGATAATGCAGGGAGATACTGTTGGAAATGATATCTTGTGATGCCTGGGTCGCTCAGTCAGTTAAGCATCCAACTTCAGCTAGTGTAATGTTCTCACGGTTTGTGAGTTAGAGCCCCAAGTCAGACTCTGTGCTGACAGATTGGAGCCTGGAGCCTGTGTCAGATTCTGTGTCTCCGTCTCTCTCTGCCCCTCCTTTTCTTGCACTCCCTCTCCCTCTCTCTTTCTCTCTCTTAAAAATTAATCATAAACATTAAAAAATAAATAAAATGGTAATATCTTGAGGAATTGAAATACATATAGACCCTAGTGATGTGTTGGAGCCACCTAACACTGGCTTGTAAGAACTTAGTGATAAATTTTTAGTAATTCTGAAAGTTGGCTCTTAAACACATTATTTTAACAATTATTAAAATTTAAGTTATATAACATTACAAACAGAAATTATAGTAAAAAAGTAATGAGTAATCAAAACTCAACACTTCCTAATTATTTTACTACATTTTATCTACGCTGCTAAGATTATTTTTGTCTATTGTATATTCCAACATACATTTCGTGATGCCAATTTGTAACTTTGAGCTTGCTTTCATAAGAGTATTTACACCATGAAAATCGGCAAATAGTACAGATCAGGTTTGATTTATTGTTTTTGTTGATTGGCTAGAAAGCAACCAAGCAATGTTAATTATGCAGATTAACTATTATCCAATTTAGTAAAGAAGTTGCTCATGTTAATAAGTCAAGAACTGACATTGTTCTTTGTTACCTTCACTTCATCATGCATGTGAATATAACAAAATATAAACCCATTATGTCTAAGTATACTTACTCATCATATTCAGACAGAGAGAGAGAGAGAGAGAGAGAATCCCAAGCAGACTCTGTACTGTCAGTGTGGAGCTCAGTGTGGGGCTTGATTCCATGAATCATGAGATCATGACCTGAGCTGAAATCAAAAGATGGTTGCTTAACCAACTGAGCCACTCAGACAACCCATGGAAATTTAATTAATTAATTAATTAATTAAACTAGTTAGCTAGCTGGTTTGTTTGTTTATTTGAGAGGGGAAGGAAGGAGAGGCAAAGAGGGAGAGAGAGAGAGAATCTGAAGCAGGCTCCATGCTGTCAGCACAGAGCCCAATGTGGGGCTCAATCCCACAAACTGTGAGATCATGACTTGAGCTGAAATCAACAGTCAGGCAGGTACTTAACTGACTGATACCCAGATGCTCCAGTGTATATATTTTTTTTAATTTGCAGACTTAGTGCTACAATTTTTAATCAGTAAGAAGTATAATAAACTCATATATGTGTATATGCATAGATTTTCTTCAAATAACTGTTTGCTAAATGTTTACTGGAATATACCGAAGTCGGCTCAAAATATAGTAGTAGCACAATAGGTGAAATTAAGGTGCTAGTTCTTGCAACATCTGAGAGACAGTAAAATTTATTAATTTAAAGTAAAAAATGTAATTTCTAGGGTGGAGACTTAAAGAATAGTAAATAACAACTTAATAGAATGGAAGAAGATAAACAAATAGATACCAGTACTCAGAAAGAATAAGATCTTTCATCTATTTCTATTTAATGAAGTTACTAATATATTTGGAATTAAAAAAATTAATCTCATTATTTGCTGTTTCTAACTTTGTTCATCTGATTTTATCCTTTATTCAAAAATTTTTATTTTCTCTGTTTGTCTGGTTAGATTCTTAACAAACCTGTTAACATTTCTATATGTAGAGTTGTAGCCTGACTTTTCACTACATGTTATATTGCATGCCATTAAATATTCTTTGAAACATCATTTTTAATGGCTACATAAAAATCTCATTATATGTACTATTATTTATCCTCTTTCTTATTGGTTGATATTTTCTTTTTTATGAGCTATTATGTGTAATGCTATGAGGAACATCCTTTTCCACACATTTCTTTGGCAAACCTCTGATTATTCCCATAGGGTAGATTTTTAGGAATAGGATAAAATGGTATGAATTGTTTTAAGCACTTCATGCATATTGCTAATTGACTTTCAGAAAGGTTGTGCTAATTTATACTCCCAGTAGTAGTTAAAGGATGTTCCTTTCTCACTATGATTTCTTCAACATTGAATATTATTACTTAAAAATATCTTTGTCAATTTTTAAAATTAAAAATATATATCTCATTGTCATTTGATCAGAATTTCTTAAATTACTATTCAAGCTAAATAGTTTTGTGAGTTTATTAGCCTTTTATATATCTTCTGTGAATTGTTCATTCATGTGACTTGACTAAATTTTCCAAATATTTTTTTCCTTTTTAAAAATGTTCCTATATTTTCATGATGAGCAATTGATTTGTGGAATTGCATCTGCCAATATTAATCAGTTCATTAAATGTTTACTAAGAATTACTAACTTTTAGACTTGTGACAGATACAAAATATATAACATCACAATAAGCGCATAAGGTGAGTGGGGAGCTGTTGATTCATCTGATAACCTAACCCAATTCATCATAAAAATATGACTAATAGAGAAATGCATAATATAGGCAATAAGTGTACAACCCAAGAAATATTAGTAATTGGCAAGCCTTTTTAATGGAATTAGGGTTTGCTTTGAGCCTTGAATTAAGAATAGTGTGTACATTGAGGGAAACAAGCTGAAAACAAATGGAATGAAGACAAAATATATGTGTGTGGGTGAGTAGAAAGAGTGGAATGTGGTGTGATGTTTTTAGCAGATGGATTCATGCCAACATTAATTTAGATAATTGGTAGCATTAGACATGTGACTTGATTTAGCATCTAGTACTTTGTACTTCCTTTCCAATCAGAATTTACTCTAAGATCCTCTACTGGGGTGAAAGACAATAATAATAAAAGGCAACGATGACCACAAGAAATGAAGACAGTGTGCCCATCAGAGGGGATGCCATCTGCAAGTTATTTTAGTGTCAGCACTAAATATGGAAGGCTAAGGGAGGCTCCCTGAAATAGACACCACACATAATAAAACACTCTAGAAATGCATAAATCAAGTAAGTGATTGGATGTATCTCTTCCTATTATAGAAAGAGGATTTTTACAGACTTCTCTTGGGACCATACATGTTTTTTTTAGATTGCCTGAGCAATTTAACCTTTACCCACCCCCAACAATCTTATTCTCTTTAAGACAGACAGTAAAATAATTATAAGCATTCAGATTATAAAAAGAATAATTTTCAAGAGCAAATCATTTGGGAGCTTCCTCTTAATTGATACTGAACTTGCCTTCCTGCTGTAAAAAACAAGGGAACTCATTAAAATGGGAGAAGCATTGGGAAACAGGTAGTGTAGGACAGAGGGAGGAAACAAGTGGTGTGAACTCTATAATTGTCTGAGCTCTCTACATGAAAGTGCTTTTCTATACTATAGTGCAGGGAAGGGTATTTACCATGCAACTAGCAGAACACTGTAGTCTCATTGAGTGGAGAAGAAAACATCAAAGGGCTTGTTAAAATGCTAAGTCAAATTTTATCACTTCTCCTTACCAGACACCCACTATGGCTTCCCATCTTATGAAAAAAAAACCCTGTTGGGCACTAAATAGTTCAGTCTCCACCATTACCTCTTCCTACTTCCTTTCCCCTAGTTCATTCATACCAAAGCACCTACATTTCTAAATCTCCAAGTTGTTGTTCAAATGAGCCAGGCTCTTTTCCTTGTTTTTTTTTTTTTTTTTTTCCTTTTCCTGACACTCCTTTCCTAATACCCTCTACCTCCCTGCCACCAGGATTTTTTTCTTAACTTCATTCCAGTCCTCTGGTCAATTCTTACCTGTGCAGACAGACTCTCCTTGTCATCATTTATAACATACCTTTCCCCCAACTCATCATTTTCTGTCATGCTCCTTACCTCATATTATTTTTCTTCATAATATTTATTACCTCAGAACAAATTATTCCTTTGGTTATTTATTGAGTATCTCTCTTTAGCAATATTTAAGCTTCATGAGTTCAGAAATTTGTGTATTTTCCCCAAGGCCAGGTGCATGGTAAAAAACAAAAAACAAACAAAAAAAAACATGTATTCAGTGAATGAATGGCTGAAGAGAATTCCGGGCAAGGGGAGCAGTAAAAGTAGGCTTTCTAGAGAGCTAAAGAGAAAGGGTTTTATTTAGCTGAAAATGAAATGCCCAGAAGTATCAGCATGCACAATGGTGTGGAGTGAAGCACAAGGAAACAATTTCAGTTCAATCTGGCTGCAGCGTGGAGGATCTGAAGGGCAGCATCAGAAGACAAGACAAATCAAGTGGAGGAGATCACTGAATACTAACTGAGGGTGTATGTTTGCTTGGTTTTTTAATATCCCTGGAAATCTACAAGATTAACTGGCTCTGAGGGCCTTTACGAGAGGAGCAATTTGTTTAAGGTAGTATTTCCAGAGGACAGCTGGGCATCAGGGAGAAGGAAGCTACCTGAAAGCAAGGTAGTCTGAGAGTTGTGTGGGTCCAGCCAATGAACCGGACATGGTGAGCGCTGGCTCCCAGTCACAATAATATTGAGCTTTGGTGATGAAAAGGAAAATCACTAAAATGGGACACTTTTTATCTTTACTGTTGCTTGCCAAGCATCCCTGTGAATTATCAAAGGGCTACATAAAAAGAGGTTGAAATATATTATTATCCTTGCAGGACACCTATTATTGTGAACGACTGATTTCTTCTCTCCAGCCCTCAGGGACATTGTGAGCTCAGTGCAGGGACCTAATAGAAACTTCTGCAAAAGTGCTCCAAATCCTTTTGGCTGAGTCTTTCAAAAAAGAACATTGTAAGCTAGTGACCTTTGTGCATTTTTAGAATTAACATGAAGATTATCCCTTATTTTCAGCTTCAATTGATTGCTTTCATTAATTTGTTTTTTTTTTCCCCTAAGAGGCAGGCCCCATTTTACAGATGGAGAAAGTGAGGTCCATAAAAATTAAGAAATTTCCCTGAAGCTTGAAATATGAGATAGTCAGACCCGGGACATGGCAGTTTTTTATCTTCTTAATCTATAAAGTCATGTTGGCTCAGTTTTCCTATTAACATAGAAACTCCTATGTATGCATTTGTACAAGAATACAAAAAAGACATCAACATTTGGTGACATCTAGTTATCAGTAATCAGAATTTATATCATTTAGGGCAATGACAAGCTGATAAATATGAAAACCATTAATAATAAAAGTCAACTGTTTGATGCTTTCAACTTTCTAGACTTCCACATCAATTTCTTTCTCATGATATTTACTATATCCTTCTAAGTTTATAAAAGACGTTCCTTCTTCTTAATTTATAAGAAGTCTAAAAAGATTCCATTTTGTCTGACTACTTCTCAAATGTTTAGAAGCCTATGCACTATACCTCCTTCATTCATTCAATAAGACATTCATTTTTTACTTAGGAAATATTTGTATCAACTAAGTGTCAAACATCTGGTAGGCTCTACATATACTTTGATGAATAAAATAGACAATCTCAGGCCTTGTAGATCCCACATTTCATTAGAGAAGACAGGTAATAAACAAGTAAACAAATGCATATTTGCATGTTGAATGAGGTGATAGAAGAGAATTAGACATATTTTTTAAATGTCAGCAAATGTCCTTCTTAGTTAATCAGATCAGGAAGGCCTCTCTGAGAAGATCATATTTAAAGTTTAGACAAACAAGGAGAAGAAAACAATCTTGCAAAGCACAGGTGAAGGTATTTCTAGGCAGAGGTGGTTATGGATGAACATCCTGGAGATGGAAAAACTTAACACGTCTCTGGAGCAGAAGATAGTTAGCACAAGGCAGGCTGCAGGAGTGAGCAGGGGCCATATCATTCAGATTCAGGTTATGATGAAGAGTTGACTTCATTCTAAGTAGCATAGGAAACCACTGGAGGTTTTAGGCAGGAGAGTGACCAGAACCATGGGTTAAGAAAGAACATGTTGGTTGTAGTATTAAAGATAGATTGAGGGGTGGGGAGTTAGAAAGGAGAATAGTAAAAGCACGAAGACGCCAAGAGGGAAGTGGTCTAGGTCAAGAGTGATGGTGGTGCTGGTAGTAGAGACAAGTCAGAATCAAAATGTATTTTTGGAAGGAGAAACAATAAGATTTTAGGTCAATTTGATATTAGACAGGGAAAAAGAGGCAATCATGGAGGACTTCCAGTCTCTGGCATCAGCAAATGATAGGTGGCAGAGCCCTTTATGGCAATGAAAGTGGTGAAATCTAGGATATAGGAGGGAACAAGTGTTCAGATTTGAGTAGACAATTTTGGGGGTGCCTGGAAGACATCAAAATAGAGAAAATGACTACGTAGTTGGATATCCAGGTCTAGGGCTTAGAGGGGATGCTACTCTTATTAATATGAACTTGAGAGTCATCTGTATAAAGATAGAATTCAATGCTATTTAGTGAGAGAGTATAAGAATGAAAAAAGAGGGTTGAAATTAAGTCCTGGAAAATTTTCAGAAATAGTAAGTTAGTTCAAGAAGAAAATCCTGTTAGGAAAAATCATAAAAGAAAGAGGAAGGAGGCAATCAACAGCATGTGTTTTCATGGAAGTTGGGAGAAGAGTATTTCATTTACTAATCCTTCTTACCCCTGTGGCCCTCCATTCAAAATTCAGCTCCTGGTGAGGGTAACATCTTTTCTAGAATGTCTTTCTCCATAATCCTCGTTGACTACCATGCACCATGCAATTGGCTTATGACTGTGTTACAAGAGCAACTATTAATGTTTGCCATTTATTAAACACTTAAAATGTACTAACAGTTACACCATGCATTTTACCTGCATTTATTATCTCTTATGCCATAATCACATATTCATTAACTAAAACTGATTATTCTTTTTCCCCCTCAACTTTAGTTGCAGTAGATAATATGATCTACATTGGAACACTGTTCAGAAAACAGAAACAAAGATATGCTTGGTACAGTATCTCCTTTGCAGAATTTGCAAAGTAAATTCTTTATATTCTTTACATTCATAATTTACAATTATACATTTACAGTGTATAGATTTGCCTCCCCTACAAACCATGAGCTCCCCTACAAACCATGAGCTCTTTAAGGCAGGCCTTGTTTTTCATTCATCTTGAATCCATAGCGCCATGAACATTACTAAGTATGTTTTTTTTATGTTTACTTATTTTTGAGAGAGAGACAGGAAGAGAGAGAGACAGAGTGTGAGCAGGGGAGGGGCAGAGAGAGGAAGACACAGAATCTGAAACAGGTTCTTGTCTCTGAGCTGTCAGCACGGAGCCCAAAGCGGGGCTCAAACCCTCGAGCCGTGAGATCACGACCTAAGCTGAAGTCAGACGTTTAACTGACTGAGCCACCCAGGCCCCCTGCTAAGTATATTTTATGTGCACAGAGTTTTATGGAAGTATTAGTGCCCATTTCGTATTTCAAAGATAGTTCAAATTCTAAATCCGTGTTAGGTGGAAATGGGTAATATCACTATTTTTTTAGCTTCTTTTAAAATCAGTATTAAAAATCACTATACTTTAAACTGGATTACCTGCTTTTAATAAGTACATTTTTAATTATTGTATTTTGGAAAGGTGGAAAGGAAGTAAAGCAGTCCATAGCTGGTGTGTTATATTACACATAACTTTCTTCCAACCTGCTAAGTTTGTAAGGAATCCTTGAGCCAAATTAATACCCTATTTGAACTTTCACTCATGATCAAATGCCATTTATGTAAAAGGAATTCCTCCTCTTTATAGACAGAATGAAAACGTCAAATTACTAGGAGCTGCATTTATAAAGGAGCATTTTAATAGGGCTGTATCATAAGTAACACACATGTGGCGTATCCTTCTATGCCTAGGCTTTATCAGTGTTCCATATCATATTTTAAATGTACATCTTCAAATTAGTGTCATTTTCATCTTATTCATTCTTTGGTTCCATAAAAAATAATTTTCCTAGGATAAAAGTTTAAGTAACCCACAAGCATGGAAAAGCAGAAATCCTCAGGAAAATTTCGAAGTTTAAAAAGATTTTAAAAATCACATCTGAAACATCTTACCAAGTAACAAACATACATACATAAATGTGGAAGGATTAAACTAATGAACACAGGAAGAAGGCAACTTCTGGGAGAGCCATAGTGACTGACACAGCCATAACTGAGCAGCAAGAGTGACAGGGAAGCTCCATGGTTAGACCATCAGAGGAGTCTGTTTTCAGCAGAAGAGATGCTTGGTGTGGCACCTGCTTTGAGCTCATTGAAACTCGCTTTGAGCTCATTGAAACTCACTTGGATATTCTTTGTACTAAAAGAGAAAACTGACAAAGTTAACTAAAAGTTTTAACAGTTTCTAACTTTTGTTAGATAGGGTCGTTTAATTCAGCCATTTTTGTGGCTGTTGGGGATAGTTTAAGAGCCTTGATGAGGTAAGGTTTGGGCTCAGACAAAGACCTGGGATGTATCACAGGCATGGAGTGGAGCTCAGGTGTCAGATGAGGTTATCTGTCGTGCATACCACTTAGTAATGATAATTATGATAAAGCATAAAGTTTAATAAATATAGCTTACAGACTATCCTTGGAATATATTTATTTGTGTATCCCTAAAAATAATTTAGTGAAAGTATACACATTCTTGTACCTTTTCAGTTGGCAGCTGAATTTTTTGTTGTATTTTAAATATATTAAAGCTGTCATTTCCTATATAGTAGAAACATTAACATTTGAAAATAAAGTTGTTAAATAATACTTTAAATTTTTCCAATAAAATGTAAATATCATAATGATAAATACCTGTGATCATTCATTATAATAAATGAACAGCTTTAAATAAAACATCCGTTTTGCTCTTTGAACTAGTATTTTTTATTCTACTCTCTCCAAAATTTTTATCCTAATCTCATGTATTTTATGCTTAAAAGGACCTTATTAATCTCCTTACCATATATCTCTACAATAAATGATGTATATAAATTAAGATTTAACTTTGAAAATGTTTCCTGTAACCATAAGACTATTAACTGTTAAAATTATCTTCCACATTAATTTATTGTAATTGTCTTAAGTACGCCATTGATCAAAACAACATATTATATTTTGAATGTTAGTAATAATTATTAAGTATTAAAGGAATATTTTATTGGAAATTCATCTCAATGAGATTAATGTCTTTTTATTCCTTCATTGGCTCATATATCTATGGATATCGCTTATTGCTAAAATCACATAGCAACTGTATGATTCTGCTCCTATTTTTGGTTTTTATAGATGTGAGAGCCGAGACATATTCACATAAATAAGTGGATGGGAATGGAAGGAGCAATGTCACTCAATTCTTTGATCTTCTTCAGAGATATATGCCCGAATTCACATAGTCATCCAGGATCATAAATTATTCCTAATCTATTAACTGACAACTTCATTAGGTCCTCTTCAATTTTGCTGAAAGTAAAGAATTGGAAATCACCTGACTTTCAGAAAAGATTTGTCCCCTAGTTATCAGAGTCATTCAATTTTTCAGCATTCCCACCAGTGTGTGTGTGTCTTTGTTTGGTGTCATAGAGGTTTATGCATCCTGGGACCTTTCACCGGAGATAGATTCTAGTATTAGTGAGAGCTATGCCTTTCTCTCCTAAAGTAGAAGAATAAGTTTATGTTAGAGATGGTAATAAAAAAAAGCTGCATGATGTCATTAACATTCTCAAGGAGACTGATTTTAGGAAAGAGCACATGAGGGATTTGGGAACTCAGAAACTCTTAGAAAGTCTTCATTTACCACTGGTGGTGTATGAAACAGAAAGCCCACCACTGATGCCACTAGTTTATAGCCCCTTACCATTAACCTCACATCCTAACGGTCTAATTAGGTCATCTTTCACTGATTACTACCCACTTTACATGTTCATGTATCATATGGGTATTAGTTAACTAGGAGATATAAATATATACAACACATTGTAAATATACACAGTAATAAGTTATCTATATTTGATAGATATATAGTAGTAAGTATGCCAAAATAGTCCAGCATGTTAAAATGTATTAGTAGGGAGAGATTATATTAGACAGCAGGGAATAGGGTAAAGAAAGTCGATAAGAATGGAAATGGATACGTTTGATACAGTTCTACATCTGGGTATCTACTTTAATAAAAATATGCTAAATAAGAAAAACTTGTCTTTGCAAAACAAATATTTATTTATGATATTATTTACAACAATAGGAAACTGAAATCAACTTAAATGCTAGCTCATGATATATTGGTTTAATAAATATGGCACAATTCTTCAAGAAGCATTTTCTAGACATTACAATTATGCTTATGGAGATTATGGAATAATTACAACAAATGTTTGTTATGATACTTAATTTATACAAATTACTATGTTTAAACAAAATTTTGCCAAATACAATATAAACAATGTGAAAAGTAGGCATATGAGGAAAGACTTGAGGAAAACACATGAGGGTAATAATTATCTTGTGTGGATATTTATGTGCTTTTTCTTTTGACCTCAAAATAGAGGAAATGTGATTATATTGAACATGTATTATACACTTCCTCTTTGAAGACACGTATATGTTATATACAGATAGTTATTATACATAAACGTAAAAGGTTAACATATATTTATATAATTTACTATATGTAACATTATATATAACAAGTATAATTTTATTAATTTTCTAAAAAGTAATACAAGCACATAGTAAAATAGTCAAATAGAAGCCTTATAAAATAGAAAAATATATATTTTTAAATTCAGCCTTCCAGGACGTAATCACCATCGACTGCTACTTATATATACTTTTAGACACTCTCTATGCATATAGAAAATATGTATTTTATGCATATGTATGTATATATGTATTTAATGCATTGAATGCATTGAATGTATATATATATATATGCATAAATGAGCACCTGTTAATCACATATTTTTACTAAATAACATATTAATCATATCTTCTTTTATTATTCTTTTTATTATTCACTTGCCTTCTCTTTCTACCATCAACATTTCTTTTTTTTTAATAGTTTATTGTCAAGTTGGTTTCCATATAACACCCAGTGCTCATCCCACAAGTGCCCTCCTCCATGCCCATCACCCCCTTCCCCTCGTCCCAACCCCATCAGTCCTCAGTTTGTTCTCAGCATTCAACATTTCTCTAATTTGCTGTATTTGTGCATTTTTCCTTCTGGTCATTTAACAGTTATTTAGGCTCTTTCTAAAGCTTGCCTTTAAATTTTTACATATTGCATTTAATTATTTTTATATATGTCACCTGTAGATACCATTTTTGATTTTTTTTATCAAAAGTATAAGATAGCTTGTAAATTTCAAAATTCTATCTCCCATGTCTTCCTTCCATATGTAACTGTAGGTTTGGTTTGATTCTTCTCCTTCTCCTTCTTCTTCTTCTTCTTCTTCTTCTTCTTCTTCTTTTGTTTACCTCATTCTCTCAAAATTCTGAAACTTTTATTAATTGATTTATGTATTGAATTAATTTCCAATTATTTAAAAAGAGGGAAAGCAGCACAGTTCAGATTCCTCCAACCTAATTCCTTCTTTCACCTTGGAATTTGTTATATAATAATTTTACATTGCCAGGATTAATAACATTTATTTGCATTCCCTACTTCCCTCAGCCCCTTATTCTTAATTGTCCATTTGCTTGGATTTATGACCCATTTCTGTTTCCGTGCTTAAAGTTCCTCAGTTAATTGGTTTATAAAAGAGTCCACATGAACTTCGTATTCTTTTTTACCACTACCTCCCTGCAAGAAGATCTCATGAGTGCTGTATTTCCAGAATTCTTAAAAGTTGTATAAAACTTTTGGGTCACATATTTTTTAAACCAAGGAATATGTAGAAATTGCTCTTTACACATCTCACAGTCAGTTTTAAACCTCCTAAAAGTTTGAAGCCCACCTGAGTTTTCCACTCTTTTGTAAAAATTGAACACTTTGCCTAGATAACCTGTTTATTGTGTACTCCTCATTATTTATTCTTTGTTATTTATGTATAAAACTTTTCCAAATAGAGTTTTTCTCTTTCATTCCCCAGAATCAAGTGTTCTTTTATTTTTGGAAATTTTTCTTTTATTAGATCTTTTAATATTTTTCCTGTTCCATTTTTACTTTTCACTAATTATGTATATATTATAGTCTTTTGACTGTCTCTCAGAACTACCATTTTCTCTGTAATTCCTTTAAAGCTATGTTTTCCATTTTATTTCATTGAATTTTCTGAAGCCCAACTCTGTCCATGATTGTATTTTTGGTAATGTCTACCCTTGGTTTATTGCTTCAAATGTAATTTGAATAACTGACATTGTTTCAAATTTTCTAGTTCTCTTCTTTCTAAATGTTGCAATCTTACTTTTCATCTTATCATCTTTTTCTTTCTTATCACATGTATCTATGCTTTGAAGTTTTATTTGAGGATGACATTAATTTTCTAATTACTTTGATTTTATTTTAAAAAGTATCTCATTTGTAGCTTTTTTTTGGTCACAATTGTTCTGTGAGTATTTAATAAATTCCTTTGATTTTTTTTTCCCATGGCTATGTCTTTGTGTAGTTTTAAAGATAGCTGCTTTCATATCATTTTTGAAATTCGGGACTATTCTTCCTGAGCAAGTAGTTTGTTAAAGAGTAGCAGTGTGGGGAGATAGACTAGGGAAGATACTAAACAGTGAGCAGCTTGGATTTAGGTCTACGAACACATACCCTATGCCCAGAAACATGCTTCTACTCTGCTCAACAGAAAGTCTGCCAATCCCACAGCAAAACCTCATTTATCATAACTTTTGTTTTAGTGGGCTTATTGTTTCTGTTTCATTAACTGCCAAGATCAGCAGATCCAGATTAATGATTGCCAACTCTGGTTTTTCATCCACTTTGCCACAGGAGCAGCCAGCTTCTTGCAAAATTAGTATGCATGTGCTTTTCTTCGTTCATTCTCTTCTCCTCTGTGGCTGTGGTTTCATAAAAAGCTCATGGGTACTCTCACAGTGCCATCACGCACTTTGCAAGAAGTCCACAAACTCACTCCTCAGAAGAAGCCATCCACCTATGGAGATCATCCAACTTGGAGATTTCTGCAGAAGTATTTTATCTGTTCTCAAGTCTCCCCTCAATCTGGTTGTATTTCACAATATTTGGCAATGATTATTTACATTTTACGCATCGGCATGGTGACTTCATAACTGGAAGCCCTTATATTACCTTTAAAGGTAAGAAAGTACATATTCAATTATCAAAATAAGGGAAGAATTGAGTTGATTCTCAAATAATAGGAAGAATTTATCATTGAATATGAGGCTACAGTTAGTATAGGTAACAAAATTATAGTTAGAGAATTGCCTAGGGCATGTTTTGGGAGAAAGAATGTTGTTTGGCTGGGATAAGTTTTTTATAGATTAGTGGGAGGTAGGTCTTCAAAGACAGGTGAAGAAGATCACTGATAATATAGAATATGGAGTTTATTATTATGATTATGATTTATTTTATATTTGAGACCAAGAGAGACAGAGCATGAGCAGGGGAGGGGCAAAGAGAATCCAAAGCTGGCTCCAGGTTCTGAGCTGTCTGCACATAGCCCGATGTAGGACTCGAACCCATGAACTGCTAGATCATGACCTTAGCTGAAGTCTGACACTTTACTGACTGAGCCACCCAGGCACCCCTATTTTTTTTATTCTACAGAAAATCGGGAACTATTGAAGATCTCTGATCAGAGAATAGGACAATCATAGCTTTTCTTTAGAAAGATTAATTTAGATGTGATATAAGAGATAAATGATAAATTTTACACAGGGAGTTCACTTAGGAGGGTTACTATAAAAGCCTCTATATTAGTTTTATATTTTTGCATAATAAATTTGTAACTTACAACAGCTCTGTAGGTCAGGAGTCTGAAGACAGATTAGCTTGGTCCTTTGTCCAGTTTTCTACAAAGTTGAGATCAAGATGTTATTGGGGCTGTGGCTTCATCTGCGGTTTGGGCTTCTCTTCCAAGCTCACTCTATTTTCTGGCAGAACTCATTTTCTTAGAACTGTAGAACTCATGGCAACTAGCTCCCCAAAGCCAGTAAAATAGTCTTAAAAAAAAAAAAAACCTTAAAGGATTTTCTACTGATTAAGTCAAGGCTGTCTAGGATAATCTTCCTTTTGATTAAATTCAGTTGATTTGGGGCTTTAATTACATCTGAAAATTTCTTTACCTTTGCCTCATAATGCAACCTATTCAAGTGGGTGAGATCCATTACGTTTGCCATATAACATCATTTAATCATGGGCATAACACCAGGGGCTGGGGATCACGGGGCCATCTGTGGACTCTGCTTACCATAGTATTTATGAAAGATATTGGGCAGAATCAGCATAGTGCCCAGAAAGAGACACATGCAACGGATCCACAGTGTTCTAATTCAAGCTGGAATAGAAATAAACACGTAAACACATAATTAAATATAGGGTGATAAGTACAACTATATAAGCATGTATAAGGTCCCATGGTAATTCAGAAGGAGTTTCCTGTTCTTTCTGAAAAGGTAAACATCAGAGAGAGTTTCCTAGAAAAGGTGGTTCTTGAGGGTCCAATAAAATTAATAAGATTACCAAATGCAGAACAGATGTGTAAAGTGAGAGGAACGATAATCAGCATATAGATAAATCTTCAACACTTATAATAATATATTTACACTATTTTGACATTTTATTCATTATGGACTTCTGCATTTGTTTTTATATTTTAAAACATTGCATTAAAACATTACATATCTTGATTACTAATTTTTTTTGGCATTCTCTTAAGTTTCACACCAGAGGGAAGTGCCTCCCCCTCCTTACCCTCGTCCTGGCCCTGAGTATCAAGTAGCAGTACTATCCAGGGAATTGTGATTAGTTAGGTATTGCAAAGGTCTAGGGTGAGAGTGGAGAAATTACAGGGGAGAAAGCTAGAAAAACTGGCTGGGGGTAAAATCATGAAACATCTTGTTTTGTTCTCTGAGAAAACATCCAAAGACTTGACTCTGAGGATCACCAGGAAGAGTCACAGTTTTAAACTGGAGAGTGACCAGATGAGACTGCCATTTAGAAAGATGACATTGGAAAAAAAAAACAAAAATGTGGAAGCTAGTTTGGAGGGGTTTGCTATTCTCTGTTAAAGGAGAGCAATCAGGGGGCTATTGTAGTGGTCACACGAGGTAAGTAATTATACTTATGCTACCCATAGTATTTGGCTCATGGAAAAGTGTTTTAATTTGGGATTCACCAGCAGAAACTGAAAATTTCTTTTTCGAGAACATGTTAGATGGCTTTTTTGACTCTCAAAATGGTAGACCTTTTGCTTAATGTGATTTTTTTTATGGCAATCACATTTATGGCCAAAGCATTTCTGTAACTATATGCAGCTTATTTCACCTGAGAAATGTTTTTGATAAGATACAGTGTTCTGATATGTGATGCCAGGATTGAGTCTGAGCCTATAGTTTTTATTGCATTTATATGCAGTGATGTTAGGTTAGGAGTAAGGCAAATGAATTCTCACCATACAAAATTGAACAACCCAGCTTTATAATTGCTTCAGGATAGCCGATTGCCTATTTTGTCTCTGTTCAAAGTACCCAAAGGAAATCTTCCTAGGGCCATTAAAAATATCAGAGTCTGCAGATGGAGATCATAACTATATAGTATTGGCTGTATTTTTAATATACAACTAGTGAAAACTGATTTAAGGGAGGGAGCCAGGATTACAATTGGATGCTTGATTGGAAGGGCTGATATAACCAAGAGGCCAATCTATAAAGGACTATTTTACATAGTAAAGAAGTGGCATATTAAAAAAGTATTTACTGCCTTGAAAATTTCTAAATATGCACAACATAAATGCTGATAGAGTCATACAGCCCTTTATATGTCAATGTCATTTAATATCTCAGATTCTAGCCCCTAACCCCCCACCTCTATTTTTTGGAATTTTCTTTCATGTAACCTATGTAAATACACCAGTCCCAGCTTGTTTTCTTGGCTGATAGAAATTGATCACCCGATGAAGCTTCATTAATTATTGGAGTTTATATTTTTCAATTAGGACAAAACTTAAAATTTTTAGTGTTTCTTATCATATAGAATGACCATCAGTTAACTAGAAAATGTAATGATTGAGTCTTGAAATTAGGTATAGAGTTCTTAATTTCTTTAAGTCTTTTTTTAAAAGCTTATTTATTTATTTTGAGAAAGAGACAGAGAAGCACAAGTGAGTGAGGGGCAGAGACAGAAAGAGAGACAGAGAGACAGAGAGAGAGAGAGAGAGAGAGAAAGACAGAGACAGAGACAGAGAGAGACAGAGAGAGAATCTCTAGTGGGCTCCAGGCTGTTAGCACAGGCTCAAACTCAAGATTTATGCAATCATGACCTGAGTTGAAATCAAGTGTCAGACACTTAACTGACTGAGCCACCCAGGCACACCAATTTTAGGTTTAATTGGAAACAAAAGTGAAACACCCAAATCAACCCAAAATTTGTTATGCCTCCTTGGCACTTCTGATATACACTGATTAGCTAACTTGCTGTGAAGTTTCATGAATGCTCTGAGCATGCAAGTAAAATAGTCCAGTTCTAAGAAGAAATTGCTCAAAGACTCAACCAAAAAGCAAGCAAGAGATGCTTCCATTGTTGGTATCACTTTAGCAACTCCAAAAATACCTTCCGGACTCCAGAATATACTCTATACTTAAAACCCTACAACACATGACAGTCTTTTATGAGCCAATAGGATTTGAAAAACAAGATTTAAAATATAAACCTTGTTAGCTGAGTTTGCATTTTAATTAGATTTCTATTAAAGTAAAAATTAGTGATGGCTGAGACCCCTGAGATAAGAATCCTGATACCCTAGATTCAAGGATCCCTTTTGGAGGGAAGGAAGGGAATAGAAAAGGAGACACATTGGCTACTGTTCCATTTTACTTTTATCCTCTTTACTTACCAGTCAAAAAATGTAAATATTAACAATGAAATAAGTTGAAATAAGCTGAAAACATCAAGCAGTACAAAAGTGCATAAAGTTCAATGTTTATCCATCTACTGTGGATTCCAAGTTCCCTAAACATGTCCCCAGAAGCAACCATTGTTAGGAAATTTTAAAATATATTTCCCCAGAAATAGTCTCTTGATATAAAACATACTGTATGTATATGTGTGCGTGTGTTTATTCTTTTTCAGTTACACAGAAAGGAATCATGGTGCTTTACTTCTCCCAATAAAATATCTTCAGAATCATTCCTTGTGAGCACCTGCAGAGCTCACCCATTCATTTTAGGACCCTCAGAGCCAGGGTTTATTGACCTTGGCACCATGGATATTTGGGGCCAGATAATTCTTTGTCTTGGATGGCAGTCATATGCCCTGTAAGATGTTTAGCAGCATCTCTGGCCTATACCCACTAGATGACAGTAGCATCTCCCCAGTTATGAAAACCAAAAATATCTCCAGAAATTTCCAAATGTTCTCTGGAGTACAAAATTACCTTTGGCTGAGAAATGCTTCTTAGAATATATTGTTGTGTAAATATGTATTCCCTTTTGATATATACTTAAGTTGTTATTAATTTCTGAAATCACGCACACACACATACACACACACACACACACACACACACACACTACACCAAGCATTCTGAATCCATGTGTCTCTGAGTAAATGTATCTCTTATCTGTAGGAGAAATCCCTAGATGAATTCTTACCTCAAGGAGGATGTGAACTTTACATTTGTAGTTATTGCCAAATGACCCTTCTTTTATACCATTTTGCCCTAGAACCACTCTTTCAGATTTTCTTGCTGATCTGAGAAAGGAAGAAATCACTCAATAACTGTTTAAATCATATATTAAAAAGCTTTAAATCCAATGAGAAGAACGGTTATCAACTGCACTGACCCAGGTTATCCTGGAGGAGATGACATGTCCAATTTTAGATTTCAAAGCAAGAGGAGAGCAGGAGAGGAAGAAAGACAGCAAAGTAGGAGGGGGATGAGGAAGCAAACATTTATTGCATATCTTCTATGTCCAGGTGCTGTGATACGTCCATTACATATGTTACCTCCAGTGTGTTAGGAATTATCATTATGGCTCCTGCAGGGATTGGCTTGAGTCTCTGGGCATGAACCCAAACCAGGTGAGCAGGCTTAAGGATGAAATACTGCCAACATCAGTGCAGGTGCTGTCTCGCTTGTGCAAAGGTAAGAGCCACCACCTCAACAGCCTGAAGCTACCTGACACTCAGTTTCATGTATTTCATTGAAATATTCCATTCTTCCAGCTCTTCCAAGGATCCTATAATTGATGCTTATGTCATATTTTAGTCCCAAAGTCACAAGCCAGTGGCTAGAAGGCAGAATTGGCTCACAGACATGGTTTGTTTGGCCCCTACAATGTTATCAAAAACAGAGCCAATATTGAAAAACAAGTGATGTTAAACAAAATCTCGAGTTTTGCTTTCTCTTTTGGGAGGATGAAGATCTCTAACAGTGGGCAAGAATTTCCCCTGGCAACAATTGGCATGAGCTGAGTGAGTGACAGATGACCCTTAAGACAGGGCATATGCTCTCCAATTTATCCTAGGCTCTGCCACTCCATATTGCTCCTTGATATAAAGGTGTAGGCTCAGTTTCTATTGACATAGTAACCCTGATGTTTATCTTCCAGTTGAGAAGCTTCTTGCTGTAAACATTCTTGAAATCTCAGGGAAAAGATAGAAGGGAGCTACACACAAAAAGGAATATAATACAGAAAATAAGTCATTGATTCTCAAATCTGTCTGCATTTTAGAATCACCTGACAAGTCTTTTTAAAATGATGGGTGTCTGGATCTTTCTTCCTCACTTTCACTGATTTGAGAGGATCCTAGGCATCAGTAGTTTTTAAATGTCCCCAGGTGATACTAATAGAGAGAAAAAATTGACACTGTAAGTCCTCATCTAGGTCACTGTATAACCCGGTGCCTGTAACTTTCCTGCTTTGGATTCCCTGCCCTAAGCCAGCCACTTTCGTCATATAGCTTATATAATTGCTGTTTAGGTCTAGTTTAGCCCAGCAAAGTTTATATTGGAAACAAAGCACACTGAAGGACATGATAGACACTAAATGAACTGTGTAGTTTTTTGCCTTGAGTCTAGGTCATTGCTCCTCTTTTCCCCCATTATATCTGACCAACTCCATCCAGCTTATCTTCAGCACTCCGTATCTATTCCTCTTTACCCATTTCTTCCCCTCTTTAACAGTTCCAATCTGCAGATAAATAAAATGGATCTCAGAGAGTGCAATCAACTTAGTGAAGACCATCCTTCTAGTAGGAATCAGACTTGAGACTCAAATCTTTGTGACTGCAAAAAATCCATGTTCTTTCCACCATATCAATGTGGTCCACAGAATTCTTACCTCTCTTATTTTTGAATGTCCTTTGACTGAAAATAAAATCTTTTATTTCTCAATGAAAAAGAGAGCTTAAGGGAAAATGCTTCCAGAGGGGGTAAAGTAATAAAATAAAACCACATTGATACATAAATGACTAATTATAGATTCTTTCATAAGACTGGAATAGATTTAAATATCACAACATTACTTTTAGCTGGTTATAAGAATTTTATGTGCTAATTGGAAGAAATTTGGAAAATAGGTATAAAAAAATAAGAGGAAGACAGTTACTAGAGAATGACTTTTGAAAACCACTCTTAATATTTTGATGTAATTCCTTCTCTTTTTTCTTATCTACTTATCTTAAATTGAAACCATATGATTTTCTTTCCTAATCCACCACTCAGTATTACTATTTCACCTATTCATTGAGTAGGTGAAATTTCTTTGAATTCTTTGAAAGATTTCTAATGGCTGCAAAATATCTTGTTGTAAAGAAACCACTATAATTTATTTAACTAGTTTTAGTAGAGGATGCTGGAGGTACATTATGAAAGATGTGGGGGGAGGATTTTATAAATGGACAAGGGAACAGAAGGGCTTGAATGCCAGCTCTCTATCAATATTCACTGACCTGGTTTGCTTTCCAAGAACCACAGCTGTAGCTGCTCTCTGCTCATGGTTGACTATTTGATTTGGATTTGAACTGAATCTTTGGAGAGTCTAGATTATGCCAGTCTTTTCAAGGGAGGAAGATGAAACTTAGAATAGAGAAAAAAGGAGGAACCAGAGTTGAAGGGTATTATTTTATTAAATTGGAAATGCACAGGTGCTTTTCCTTACCTTTGAAAACAGCTACAAGAGCACAGTCAGTGCTTTATAAAGGGACACCCTTTGAGAGATAGAATATGAATTTGACGTCTTAATGCCCCACTTCCTGAACTTATGCTATCACTAATAAATTATGAGATTTTAAACTATAGCATTTAAATGTTATTCATTGAATATATATACACTATGTCAAATACTAGACATTAAGGATAAAAATGATAGGCAAGAGAAACATGTAATTCACCATCTGGTTGATTTGGAAGATAAAATATTTGTGACTCTACTTTCTCACTTATGAAATAAAGGAATCTCTCTAGCCCTTTTCAGTGATAAAGCAGTGTTTTTCTCACTTCATTCACTAATTTAAGAAACACCTAGGGGCACCTGGGTGGCTCAGTTGGTTAAGCATCTGGCTCTGAAACTCAGCTCAGGTCATGATCTTTTGGTCACGGGATCAAGCTTCACATCCCCAAGCTTGGGATTCTGTATTTCTCCCTCTAATTCTATGCCTGCCCCATCTCAAAATAAACAAGTAAACAAGTTTTTAAATATAATAAAGAAACATATATTAAATAATTGTATTGTGAGCACTTTGCTAGTTTTTGCTGATACAAAGTTACTTGCTTTTAGGAAACTCATTCTACAGTGAGAGTAGGTAATAAAAACATAATTTAGAAAGAAGTACAATTTCTTGCCATTATAGAAGTGTGCACTGGGTGATTCGGGTCATACAGAGGAGGCATCTATTTTTCTGAAAGGAAATGGAAAGCCTGGGACAGTGTAGAAGAGAAGACAATGAGGTGTCACAACACTGGAGCAAAAGCTTTCCATGCAGAGACTCTGAGAAGGGGCATGCCACATATTCAGCGGCACAGGAGTGTGAGAGAACATTCTATAGTCAGGAAAGGATTGGAGTATATTTTGTTTATTAATTTATCCATTCTGCAAACATTTATTGCACATGTGAAGTGCTAGGTGTTGCACTAAGTGCAGTGCTAGGCATTGCATTAAGCTCTGGGAATGAAGTGGAGATGAACAGAAATATGGGCCCTGGCTTCAGGGAGCTTTAAGTTGGTTGGTGGAGACACACAATATACACATAATCACACAAGCCAATATATACTTACACGTAGTCAAAACAACTATGAAGGAAAATTCTGAGTCCTCTCAGTAGGTTTAAGAAGTTTAAAAATTGGGGCATCTGGGTGGCTCAGTCAGTTAAGTGCCCAACTTTGACTCAGGTCATGATCTCATCGTTTGTGGGTTTGAGCCCATGTTGGACTCTGTGCTGACCTTGTGGAATCTGCTTGGGATTCTCATTCTCTCTCTCTCTCTCTCTCTCTGTCTATATCCCTCTCTCTCTCTCTCTCTGCCCCTCCTCCCATTTGCTCTCTCTCTGTCTCAAAATAAATAAATAAACTTAAGAAGAAAGTCAAAGAAGTTTAAGAATCATCTGAGAGGAAAGTGGTGGGGTGCATGACATTAAGTAGTACATATTATACATTCAAAATAGCTAAGAAAGAAGCTTGGAAGTGGCAATTTGGGGGTATCTGTAATGCCATATGACAGAAGCATTCAGGGCAAAAGGGATTGGCACAAGGTAAGTCTGACACAGGTACTAGGCCAAGTCAAACAAGCCCAAGGGTACCTGGGGCCATGATGGATGCTTACTGATTTCTTTGATGATATTCAACATTTACTAATGTGGTTTGTAAGTCCTATGTTACCTGGCCTGTATCTAGTTCCCAGGTTGCATCTTTTACTGTGTTTTTCCTCCTGAGTTCATCTCTAAGATTTTCTACCAGTTACTTGTTTTTCAGGAACTGTTCTTCCCCCATTTCCATGGTTACTGTGGTACTCCCAACCTCATCACACATGCCAGTTCCTGGTGACTGGTTTTAGGGAGTCACATAATCCAAGGTAGGCCAATCAGAATACCTCTTACTTCAGACCACAGTATATGGGTCAAGGAGTCTTTGCAATACATTTCATATTGGATCACTTTTGTTGATTTAAAATTGCAAAGGATACATGGTAACCCACACCATGAGTTACACAAAGTGCTGACAGTATCAATTTTGTTTTTTTACCAACAGTCTGAGCAGAAAGATAATACAAGTTCTCCTGAGTCTTCACAGTTGTGTCTGGAAAGTGCCTGGGCTGTATCTGGAGCAAAAAGTAGTGTACACGAGACAAAAGTGTCCAGGAGAAAGACACCACCCACCTTCACACCACACTGCATATTTATAGATTAGCTTGAAGGAGAACAGAAAACAAAATCTCATATCTGTAGGTAACAAAGAATCTAGCAGGGTATCTTTGGACCCAGGAGCTGAGACAGAAGTGTGATAATCATGGGTCAGGTCTGCGCTCTGATATTCCTGGGAATGACCTTAAGGAGGCTTCCTTACACCAGGTTTACCAGTACCAAAGGCCTTGGCATTTTTCTAAAACCTAGCTAAGTCCAATTAGCTGCTCAACCCCAAGAAAAAAAAAGAGACAAAAAATCTCTTTCTCTTCACTTTCTTAACCAGAAGAGGCACTGGCCCATCCTAGTACCTCAAAGCCAAACAACCATAAAAGACTCAGGAATTTTGGTAATTCAAACAACGGTAATTTGCATAGCACATACAAAATACCATTGATGAAGATTCTCTTTCCCGGGGCTTTAGGGGTTCGCTAGATGGAGTAGAAGTTCTAGAAGCAAACAAAACCTCTTAAGAACCCTGCTTATAGAAAGTTTCTCCAGGATCTAAGAAGGCTGTTTCCTCCATGTGTGAGGAGGCCACGTGTGACTATGGGTATAGAGAACACACTCCTGGCTCTCCTAAGTACAGACAGAGTGGGGATAGATGTCAGAGTCAGACCACCTTCACACTCCCTAGGAAGTGGGATGTTCATCTGTAATGCTGTCTTAAACTTTCTGCTTCTAAAAGGAGGTTTTGAATTGCTATTCCATGAATGAATGATATGCTGATTTAGAGAGGATGCTGAAGAGAGACACTTAATAAGCATAATGCAGAAAAAAGCTCAAAATGAGTGCATGGTTAATTAGGTTTAGGAAACACATGTTAATCATGGGCAGGACTTCTCAGAGCCTTGCATGACTAAGTTTATGTTGTGAATTTCCAAAAAGATAAAACTACAATCATGATTTCTAAAACTTACTTAGGAAACTTTTTATTTTTCTACCCAGATTCTTGAAGGAATAATTCTCATAATACACCTAATACTAATTCAGCATTTAATATGTGCCAGGAACTAGAGTACTTGTTTTATACAAATTATTTAATACTCACGACAAGTCTAAGATGTAGCATCTATTACTCCTCTCATCCTACAGAGAAGAAAACTGAGGCTCTTTGTATTTAGCACCTTTCCCAAAACACACTGCTTGGGTCTGGAAATATTTTGAATTGAACCAAGGCAGTCTTTGGAAATTTTGTTATAAACCACCTGATATTGCCACCCATAGTTCCTTAGAATAGCATGGAAAAAAACCTGGCATAGAATGTGGAACTCTAACAATGCTTGCTTTCTATGTGAATTGGTCTTTTATTACCCAGTGCTATGTTGTTGTTTTGGAACACGTGATTTCCTTAGAAACACATTGGTTTAATAGAATTGGTGACAATGAATCATGTTTTAGATGGATCCACCCATATTTCTTCAAGGGAACTTATCCAACCCTATTTTCAAAAGACATCATAGAAAACCTTAGCAGTGCTTTTCTGTTGTCCCCTACCTTTAAGTGGGCAGGTTTGTAATTAATTTCCTTTGAAAATGTATCTTTGGGGGGGTGTACACACCCATACCACAACACAAAATTAAGAATACAGGTGGGATTTTTCTAGGCTCTCCATCCCTTTTAGATCACTCTCTAGTCAGAACAAGCTTTATCCTGAAGTTCGGGAACTTTAGGTTTTATTAGAATAAAAACGCACTAGAACATTAAAATAATTTTTAACAAATGCCTATCATTGGCATTCTCCTGATTCTATATTGAAAGACCTTCTTTAGGGATGCCTGGGTGGCTCAGTTGGTTAAGGGTCCAACTCTTGATTTCAGCTCAGGTCATGAGCTCATGGTTTGTGAGTTTAAGCCCCACAATGGACTCTGCACTGAGAGTGCAAAGCCTGCTTGGAATTCTCTCTCTCCCTCTCTCTGCCCCTCTCCTGCTTGCCCTCCCCCTCTCCTCTCAAAATAAATAAATAAACTAAAAAAAAAAAAATCCCTAATCTGTTGATAGTTACAGGCTTCCTGACTTGTTGGTCACTTACTTCTGAGAAACCAAGGTTTCCTTAGTGGATAACTAGTGGGGATCCCTTGGTTTGTGATATTTTAACTGGATGACGCTATAACCATTGGTGTAGCTCATCCTGAGTTTGGAGGAAAGAGGGGGGAAAAATTTTTAGGAAGGAGGATCCTATTGCAAATACCCTTGCTGCATAACATGCTGAAGGGATATAATGGATTGAGGTTAGGATTTCTTTTTTTTTTCTATATTTCAGTCTAATTTTGATATTGGTAAAATGCTGAGAAGTAGGTGTGATCCTGTTCAATGTATAAGGAAAAGGTTAATTTGCCACTGCAGTGCCAGCTGAGGAAAGAGAGCATGATTTCAGTCAGTTACTTTCTGCTGACAGCAATTTTAGATTCGACACACAGAAACACAGCAGGGACTTCTGTACTTTATGTTGTGGTGCCAGACTTGTGTGTAAGTAGGCATACACTTAGATGAGCTTATTCTGGACACCCTGTATCCAAACCTCCAAAATATATTGACACCTAACAAAACCCTTTGCTTTATACATAGCTTTATATTTTACAAAGTAACTTTATATAGGATGACTTAATTCGATCTTTACAACACTGTGATGCTTAGTTCTCTATTTTGTGATTGAGGGAAGAGGTTTGGAGAGGTTAAATGACTTGCCCCAACCCACACTGTTAATAAAAGAACAAGATGGTTGTCCCTTCTGACACTCTTTTTAGTTTACCTTCCATTAACCCTGGGAACCTCACCATTATCCAGAGAAGTACAAAACAAGGAAGGAGACCTGAAACCAACAGAGATTCCACCTGGACTATTAAATTATCAAATATTTTTTAAATTATAATACTCACATCTGAAGATAATGAGACTTGCTATTCTGACACCTGCCTAGTGGAATGGAAATCAAATAAGGTTTGCACATGGCAGAGTTTGAAATGTTTTAGATCTTTTCATCTAATAATTCTACTATAAGTAACTCATATGTAAGTTAAAATGTAAAAAAGAAGCTTTATGTACCAAGTTGTTTGTTGGCATTTATTTTTAAGGATGATTAAAAGAACCAACAATTCTCAAAGAGTATAGTGACTTAACAGAATATTATACAGTCATTAATATATGGGTACAAGATGCTTTTAATGACATGGAAAATCCTTGTTATGAAGATAAGAAGCAAAGGTGAATAGATATAGGTATTTGGGGAATGTACATGTAAACAAAAAAAAAATAACTGGAATCATGTCTGTAATTGGAATGATGGAATTGTAAGTGACCAGATATTCTTTCTTCTGCTTCTATGCATTTGCCATTTTATTCTTGAACATTTAAAAACAAATTGTTTTAAAGAGTGAAAATAAAATGCACTTTTTAAAACCAGATTAAAGCATTTGGTGCAGTAATGTGATGTCATGGCTAGTGCATTTTCTCGAAGTCAGGGGACCTGGCTGTGTCCAATGCGTGGGCTATGCTAGTTCGTGTATAAAAGTCCTTTCTGCCTCCATCTCCTATGACTACGGAACCAGGATGACCACTCGCCATCTTTTGGCTGACCACATTCACTTCTTCCTTACTGAGAGCACCCCGTTGTGCTTTGGGGGCATTCCCTCATCACATATCCGCTGGGTGTGAGGAATGGCTGCCTTTCCATTTCTTCTCCTCCCCTATGTTACCCATACCCTGAGGCTTTGAATCTTGACCTAGTGTCTTTAGGACATAGTGTTTCATGGAGGCTATTTAATTTTCATCTGGCCAGAAATTTCCTGCCATAAAATGACTGCCATGCTTGCTCCTAATACTTTGGAGCTCTTTTGATGCCTATTCCTTTGTAAGCCTAGTTCTCCAGTCTCCCCTCAGTTCTGTGACTTCTCTCTTATCTTTCCAGTAAATTCCCTTCTGAGTGTATTCAGAATCAGTTTCTATTGCTTTCAATCCAGAATGCTGGATAATATACACACTGACAACATTTCTGCATCATGAGTATTGGCAAATCCTTTCCTTTAGGTCCATAAATGTTAGCAAGGAAGCATTTTCAGTATCCAAATAAAATTAAAAGTAAAGGCTAACTGCTATAACATACTTCACCCAGAAGGATCTCATAAAAACAGCAAAGGCCATGCTATATCAATTCAAAGCTTTAAAATTGTTTTCATGTCATAAAAACACATTTTGGGCTCTGATATGATCTGAGAATTAATTTTCATAGTAGCCACAAATGAGTGGACCCAGAGAGATCAAATAGTATTTTCCAATTTGAAGCAGAAGACTGCAGTACATTGCAGGAACTTGGAATATCTGATGCTCCTGAATTTTGACAGCGTCTTAGACACGGAGTTTGTTTGTTTGTATTTGTTTTTGTTTTGTTTTGTTTTATGTTTTGTGTTTTGTTACTCTAGCTGTTCTTTAAAACCTTTTGTTGAGAGGACATAGACTTTGGCCAGTTTTAGCTACTCTTGGTGTTCTGGAGATAACCTGCTAATGCTCTAATTTCTTTGTAATTAAAATCTTTCTGAAGGGCTGCATTGGATTTGTAATAACCCTCATGACAGCAGAGCCAAGCAGAAGACCCAAGTCATCAGCTTGTTTCCTATAGTCTTTTACATAATAACATTCCCACCATAGACACTCAGATTCTTAAAGCAGCTTTAACTCAATGAAGCAAGCCTTCTCCTATGGGTCCAGAAACCAAAGCAGCTTTTAAAACAGGAAGCTGACATAACTGGCTTTGAGTTCCGTCCTAAGGAGATATTTTGTCAGCTTTGGCTCTATTCACTTAGCTAGTGGGTTAACCAGGATAACAAGTTTGACTTGCAAATATATTTCTTCAAAGAATACAAACAAAGCAACCATCCCTTCAAAAACAGCAGTGGGGCAAGAGGCTCCTGGTTGAGTGCCTGCACGGAGAGCTTGCGTTTGCTTTCCCCTGTATTGACTATTAGCTCATCTCCCCTCTCCCCCTCCCCTTTTTACCTGACATGGGAACAACAGTAACTCCTGTCAGTTCTGCTGAAAAGCTTGTAAATGGAGGGTGACATGGCAATTTCAAGACTCCCCCAAGTCAGGAGCCTCTGCTTCCTTTCTAAAGCACAAGGAATGCCCCATGTCTTGCCACTAATAATTTTGTCTAGTCCCAGGGATAAAGCCTCCTTCGTGTCTTCCCAGCCATGGCAATTCTCTCCTCTGAAGCATGGACAGTGTCTTCTCACCCTTTTATATCCGCTGAGTATCTTATTACTGAACCTCAGTGGTCGTTCTCTGAGTTCAACCTGCCTCTCTCCACCTTCCTTTGCCCTCAGCTGGCTGACTATGTTTCAGGAAGACAAGTCTCTTCCCTGTTCCGGTTCCCCTGGGGCCTTCTTCAGAGATACCCATTACTTGGGAGGCCTCTCTAGCTCTACTCATCACTAATGTAACTCCTCCCTCATGCTCTCTGATGTTCCCAAATTTTCACAGTATCTTAAGGTACAATTTTGCACCAATTCTTTATTTTTCCTTTCCTTACTATGGACCAGGTATTGTAAGCACTGGAATATAGCAGTGATACAGTCACACATGGCCCTCATTCTCAGAGCTTCCCACCCAGTAGAGGAACAGAAAATTAATTACAGTGCATATGATAAAAGGCAGGGGGGAGCATGGGTGCTCTGGGGATAATATTTCTGGGATTGGTGATGTCTTCTTCCTTGATAAAGTAAGAGGTAAATGAGCAGGGAGATGAAGTAGGAGGTGGCTAGGTAAAGTACATGAGTTTAGAAACCAAGGAAACAGAATTTTCTTATTACTTTAAATCAATTTTATAGTTAATTCATTCACATTGTGAACTTTTTGGAAAAATGGAAAATGATAAAGAAGAAAAAAGCAATTACCTTAAATAATTTGTCATCCAAATACCACTGACCATTATTAACATCACAACACGTTTTCCTCTCATTGGGGCATTTGTGGTAGGGCATGCAAAGGTAATGTAGAAATGAGATAGATTTTATATTTTTCAAATTATTTATTGAATGTACAATTTTGAATATTGTTTTTTTCACTTACACTTGTATGATAAGCTTTGCTTCACTCCATTAAAGCTTCCAAAAACATCATTTCAATGGCTCATTTAGTCTTTCTACATGAGTTCTTCCTGGCTCTCTCATTCCTGTGGTCACACCAGTAATCTCTCTTGTTCATGCCTCCAAATCAGACTTGCTTTCCTAACACTCCTTTGGAATTGATAATATGGTCACATGTATAAGCCCCATCATTTACATGAATTTAGAGTGGCCCAGTGCCCCCAGAGAATTAGATCAAATGTGCCTAAATAAGGGATATTCCAGGCATCACTTTTCACTACATTTGAGACTTCCTTCTGTGTGTGGTCAGTAAATGTTCCTGGCTAATCTATCAATTGATGTGCCTTTAAAGCATAAACAAGGATCAAAAGCTAACAAACCTTGGTTGAATCCACTCTGAACCTTATTTGACTCCTTTCATTGGGCAACATCTAAGTACCTCACACTGCGAGCTATTGATTTTGCAAGTCATCATGTGTCCTGGAACTTTTTCTTTCGTCAAGGTTGGGGTAAGGGTTAGGACATTATGTGCCGGGTATTGATAACACTTCCCTTTCTGCTAAAATAATTTATTGACAACAGCTTTGCAAATCTATGCATAGAAATTACCATCATCATATCTATATTCTCTGATGTAGTTACTGTTATCACCATAGTCAATATCATTACTGTTACTGATCACATCACAGCCTCCTATAGTCAGTCATGTGCTTAGTGTGTTACTCATATTATCTTATTGAAATTTCAAACTAGCCATCTGAGGTAGGTGTAATTTTATCCCTACTTCCAAGAAATTAAGTAGAAAAATGGCTGATTGAACCAGATTTGTTTGATTCCAGATTGTGTGATGGTAGGAGAGAAGAAAGGTGAGAGAGAAAAAAAGAGAGGGTGTGTGTGTTTGAGAGAGAGAAAAGGGACAGAGGAAGAAATTAGAGAAGATTAGAGGATATCTTCACTTTAGGGAGATTTGAGATAATGCATTACACTTTATGTTTCTTGTTTTTAAAAGGACATTGGGCAAAAGACCAATGTGTGTGCTGGTGCTGAGAGCCCAAAGGCACCTATGGAAAATGAAGATGTTGCTGGTTTGCGGTCATGAATTCTATTTCACCACAAATATTACTATCATACTGGCTGCTTTATTTTCTGTACTAAATATAAGTCTTTCTGATCTTTTTCCTTCCAGCCTCATTTAGTCCTGTAGTCAGAGAAAAGTCTAAGATGCTATCTATCATTAGATAAATGATAATATGGCCTATTGGTAAATGGGCTTCTTGAGGGTATATTTACATACTTTTATTTCTGTTTACTTTTCTGTTTCTCTTAAAGATTTTTATCTTTTTCTCACTTCTATCCTGGCAATGAAAACAGTACAGAAAACATAGATATTTTATATTAATCATATTTTTAATTTTCCATACAATATCATTTTTTGACATCTTAAAATTTGCCTTTCTGGCTAGGGAGAAACTGCCCCTCCTTGGGCTAGCCAGTGCTTAGAGACAGCAATGTACCCAACTTGGAGACTGGTTTTACCATGGAAACTAGCCAACCTAGAGCTGCGCTTTCTCAATCAACCCATATACCCCAGAAGGAAATATTCCTTTGCCTGAACCATCCCAATATGTTGGTTCAAAAACTCTTAAGAGCTTCCCTGGTGTAATATGAAATTGGCTCCCACAAGCAAAAGGGAAGGAGAGATGGAAGAAAGAGGCAGGCTACTCCAAATTGGTAGGTGGCAAGTGTAAAAAGCAAGACAGGTTTAACTTATGTACAAGGCTTAGGTTGGGTAGCCTGAGATGAGCCCCTCTCCTTACTCACACAGCCAAATCTTCAAAGTTTATATAGAGGTCTTAATTAAGGTAAATCACTTCTACCATCCAGATGATCTCAACACTACATCACTATCTCAAGTCTATGTCTTTGGGGCAGACTGTGGAAGCAGGGAAGGCAAATAGAATGTAAATTCCTAGGATAGGGGAGCTGGTGAGGAGTCTCCAATTGCCAGGGTCCAGCGGGAGGGTCTACTGGCAGTCAGGTCTTCTCTATGACCTCACCGAACACTGGAAAAGTCTCAGGCAACTAGAGATCTCCTCTATAGCCTTAAGCCAGCTGAAATTATTTAAACTTTCCATCCTAAACAGTTTACCCTGTCCTGACTAGTCTTTCTTATGGAAACCCCAGTAAAGTCTCTGGTCTAAATCTGTCTCTTGCTCCTGCTTCTGCTTCCTGACCTAAATTTGGATTTCCTCCTGTGACTCTTGTGTGGTGAGCTATGGCTCTTGTTTCTAGGGAAATTGTGGGTAACATTTAGCTTTTCTTTTAATGCATTGACCTCTACATGTTGTCACTCAGTTGCCTTTAAAAATGAAGACCTAGACATAGGACATATTTAAGGAATGGAATTTGTGTCAGACAGATTCTAAAGGTACTTACCTGTGTTCTGTGTTCTCTGCCTCCTGGTGAGCATGTCTTTGTAGAACCTCTTCTCCTTGAGTGTGAGCAGGACATAAAACTTACTGCTATCCAGTAAAATATGGCAAAGATGACAGATGCCACTTTTGTGACTATATTCCATTATATAGGACTCTGTTTTGTTAGGAGGCTCATTCTTGAGACTCCTCTTGCTGATTTGATGAAACAAGTTGCCATGTTGGGGAAGTCTTCATGGCAAGAATCTACTGGCAATTTCTAGGAGTTGAGAGAGGCCTCCAACCTCCAGTCTCCAGGCAGCAGGAGGCTGGTGCCCTCAGTCTTACAACTTCAAAGAAACAAATTCTGAGAACAACCTGAATGAACTTGAAAATTAATTCCTTCCCTTTGAGTCTCCAGAAAAGAATGCAACCCACTTGACATGTCTTAATTGTAATCTTGTGAGACCCTAAGTATAGGACTCAGCTAAGCTGTTCATAAACTTCCAGAGAAACTGAGATAATACATGGATGGTTTTGAGCTGCTTAATTTGTGGTAATTTGTTATGTAGTAATAGATAACTAATACAGCATTTGATTGTAATCTAGTTTCTTTTTCTTTTCTACCACTCATTCATTCTAGAAGTCACCATGATCCCTGTATCACCAGAATCATGGATCCTTTATAGGTCCTCTCAGTGACATTACCACCCACACCTTTTGAAACTCTCTACTTCAGTGTTGAATAGAAGCACACATAAGAATCAATATGAATTCTTCAAACTATACACATCCAGGACACCTCTAAGAGGTACTGAGTCAGATCTGAGAGATGAGTAGTAGAACTGGAGCATGTGTATTTTGAGAAGGTAACATGGGACACCTGGTTAGTCAGTTATGCATCCAACTCTTGATTTTGGCTCAGGTCATGATCTCACAGTTCATGGGATTGAGCCCCTCATTGGGCTCTGTGCTGACCTCATGGAGCCTGCTTGAGATTTTCTCTCCCTCTCTGTTCTGCCCCCCTCCCCAAATAAATAAGTAAACATAAAAGAGAGAGAGTGTGTGTGTAACACAAGCAATTCTACTGGACATTTGTCAAAAGGAAGTACTATCCTGATCCCACCCCTTCTGGGATCCTGTACTTTCCTCAAAGGATAGTGTTCTTCAAGGTTCCATTTCTGGCTCATGACCTTCCTTTCTTCCACATCCTTCTATTGGTCAATATAATCTAATTTTGTTGTTTTATGACTATCCAAATGCTGATCACTATTAAATCTCCATCTCACCCTCAGCTTGTACCTTGAGACATATATACCCGACAGCTCACTGAAAATACTATTGAGTGTTCCACAGCTCCCGCCAACTCAGCACATTGAGAGCTGAACTCACCATGCCATCCTAGTTCCTCAGTCTATTCTCTCATTGTGCTGTGTTCTCTTGACCAGTGAATGGCACACCCCTTACTTCAGACGTTCAAGTCAGAAAACTGTGGAATCATTTTAAGCTTTAAGTCCTTTAAGTGATGCCCTATCCTCTACAGAATGATTCTAAATTCCTTAGTCTCCCAAAGCTTCCCTGAATCATCTTCAACCCACTGCTATACCTTTGATTCTTGCCCTTATACCCTTAACCTTGATATGCATACACTGCTTAACTATGTGATGCCAACCATATTTACCATTCTGATTCATACTCGCTTCATTTTACCCCTCTGTAAAAGGTTTCCTTTGTCTCTTCCCCTAACTCTCATCTCATCTGTGTCATTTCCTCTTTCCTGTAATTTAGATATGGCCAAGAGTTCCTTTGGAGTTACTAAAATACGTTATGCATACATCTTATCACATCGATTCACATATCTAAATGGCTGCCTTCATCTATTGGATTATCAATACTTTAAGGGCAAAGATTTCATTTTTGTACCCAGTGCCATGAGGTGTGCTTGCCACTCAACTGGACTGAACTGTTGTTAAAATGATTAACGGCAGGTGTAAGTGCAGTAGTATTTGAGGCATGCTTAGATCCTAGGAAATCTTAAAACTTAGGATATTGCGTGGAGAATTGGGAGAGATGGACGTGACAAGTCATCTTACTACATGGATTGCTCTTAGCTGCTCCAGGGGATAACTTTGCTGGAAACATCATGAGTATTCTTCTAGACACGGCCTCTGAGCACTTGTCCAAAGCAATTAACCACTTTTTAAGTTCTCTCTTTTATTTTTAAGCCCCGACATCATTCAAATTTCATTGGTTACTGTAGCTAGGTTTTTAGAGAGTCTTGCTCCTGCTTTCAAATAAATTGGCCTAATGGGAATGGGGCAGTGTGGGGCAGGGGATGTGTGTGTGAGGGAGACTAAAGGGGAGAACAATCAGATAAGACAGACAGATGCAGGCACGCATTATGAATCTGCAGTAAATTCCTATAAATTCACAGCTTGCTTGCTCTGACTTTCTTTCTCTAAACTGTGCACGGGAATGAAATTTCTAAGAAAAGTGAGTGGTGCCAGGTGATTGGGGTTAGGTTAGACATTGCAAAAGTCCCTTAATGGTTGTCAACTGGAATAAGCCAAGACCTAGATTTACTTTTCCCTTTATTTTTTAAATTTACAGATAATTAGAGGGTATCTTGGTTATTCTTTCATGTTTTCCTACCTTGTGGAAGATGGTGCTGTACAAAGTAAGCCAGAAACAATAATACTGCAGGCTCACTTTCTTTGCTTTCCTCCAGTCCTGAAATACAGCTAAGACTCAGCCTCTGGGAACTTCAGAGCTAAATCCGAAGTCAGCTCTGGAATGAAAGTTACTCCCAGTGAATTTTGGGCAAGGGGGAACCACACCCTCCAGTTCACCATTTATGGGATAAAATTTAAACCAAAGGATTATAATGAAAGCAAAACAAAAGTGAAATATGATAGAGCAAAAACAAACTCCATATCTTATTTCTGAAACATTTTAAAATTTGGGCTTCATGGAAATGCATGTTTGTGCAAAAATGCTATGTATAATTGATTCGGATAGTTAGTAGACAGATGTATTGAAGGGTGGCAGATGTGTTTGATGAAGCCAGATGTATAAAAGCAGTCAGATGTGCATGTATTCCTAGCCAAGGACTTGATGAAGTGAAAGGTGAAAGTAAATGTACATAAATGTGGCTGGTAACAAAATGACACCAATATTTAGAAATGGGGTAATTCAGTTATCCTCTGAGTATCAAACCATAGAATTCATAAGCAGTGGATAAACTAGAAAGGGAAAATACCACTTACTGGGACTCATTCTTGGGCCTAAAAATATTGGAATGCTGTAATTATTAGCACTAGCCACTGGCTTTTTATTTTATTTGTTTTAATGTTTATTTTTGAGAGAGAGAGAGAGAGAATGTGAGTGGGGGAGAGGCAGAGAGAGAGGGAGGCATAGAATCTGAAGCAGATTCTAGGCTCCCAGCTGTCAGCACAGAGCCCACCATGGGGCTCGAACCCACAGACCATGAGATCATGACCTGAGCAGAAGTCAGATGCTTAACCAACTGAGCCATCCAGGTGCCCTTGCCGTTTTATGTTTTTAACTGTAAAATCTTAGATTCCTCTTTCATGCCTCTCTTCTAATATTACTTGTAAATTCTGAATTCCTTGAGTAAGCTTAACTTTTATTTTAAGAAAGGACATTTTATAATTATTTCCAAAATTGAAATTTTAATTTGTAAACATGGTACTTTTATATTCTCATGTTGAATCAGGAGTCATTAATAACAAGAATAACAAGGGGGAAAAACCGTTTGGACCACGTTTTCATTCTAGTCTGTGTTCTCGTTCTCTCTTTGCTGAAGGGTAAAGCTGTGAATTTTTCACACACTGTAAGCAGAGTAGAGGGAAGAAAAGACACAAGCCCATGAATGAGTCATATTCAATGGCTCTTAACACTTCCAAGCACCACTTGTAGCCCTGGGAATTTGAGGGAGGGAACAGCAGAGAAAAATGGATAGAAATTCGGGAATAACACTTTACAAACTATTAATGTAACACTTAACAAACTAATACATACCGTACCCCCTTTCTGCACCCTGTCTTGTATATTTCCCCAGCAGTGTGATGATGCAGGCTGCCCTTGGAATAGACCCAGGAGAAGCTGGAGGGAGTTACTCTCTAACTTAAGGGAATGTCTGACAGAAATAAAATTCCTTTTCTTATATGGGATTACACAAAAGTGTACATAAATAAAGATATATTTTATTTGAATTGAACATTGCAATTCATCAGCATACAGCATGTGTATTGTTATACGGGTGGTCCTTGCCTGTTAAAATAGAAAGTTCACATTATCATTTAGCTTTTATAAATCTTTGAAATAAAAGTCCCAGAACAACATAATCTGGCTTTCAGAAGTGGTGTATAGGGGCTCGGCGGGAGGAATAAAGGATATAGATCAGTGATTTTCGACTGTGGGTTTACGTTAGATGCATCTGCGGAGCTATTTACAAGGGCCAGTGTAGTGAGACTGGAGTCCTACCCCCCAGAGACACACTGGGACGGGGCTCCAATAACAGCATGTTTTCAGAGCTTCTCAGACAATTCAAGTGTGCATCTGGTTGACAAACTTTGGAAGAGACAAACCAAGGAGGCAGAGACACATGTACTGCTAATATTGCCTAATGAAGTAGTTTCTCCTGGCAAAATGGTCTTAACAAGATACATGAGTTTATATCCATTAACTATTCAAATCAGCTGACGTACACTTCCTTGCCTGGTTTGGGGATGAACACACTTTGGTTATAATGTGGTTTCTCCTGTCAGTCTGACTACCGGATTCAGGCTGTTGATGTTAACACTGGCATTATGGTTTATGTAACACATGTCTCACTACATATGAGTCAATCAAATGACCACCTACGTTAGATTATAGCCTCTTCTAAGACTGGTTGGTGCAATTAGTTTTCCAAAACCTGCTTATTTCTGTGACCCTGAAAACTCTGGGTTTTAAGGCTATCAGCCAGATAAAACCACAAGAATTCAACTGAAGCATTGCACCATTAACTGGGGGCTTTTGTCTTCCCTTGGGAAATATCCCTTGGAAACACTGTCATTAATCCTGTGGGCTCAGTGTTATCTTGGTAGATACAACAGTATTGGACAAGTCTTTTTAGAATTTGACTAATTTTTGTTAACCCTTTGGAAAGAATTACTTTGCCCTAAATGATTTCAAGCAAACTCTAGAGGAAGTTTTTGGGTTTTGGTCACTGTGAGCTTGTAATATGCTTCAGGATGAAATGAAATGGTCACAACTACAAGCAAGTTTTGATGCCATATGATTTTACACATGTCATTTATTCTTTTGGGGGATCAGCTTTCCTTAAAGTGAAGTAAGAGGGTAGAGTTATATTGAAAGATCTCTAGATTCTTTATAATTCTAAAATAACATACCCCTATGTAACTACGGTCTTTTTTAAAGTAAAATTTTCATTTTGTAGCAGTTTTAGTTTTATAAAAAAACTGGGATAATAGTACAAAAATTTCACATATTGTTAACATCTTACATGAATCTGGTATATTTGCTATAATCGATAAACAAATGTTTATACATTATAATTAACTAAAGTCAGTAGTTTATTTGCTTAGGTTTTTCCTCATGTTCTTTTCCTGTTTCAAAATTGCATTTAGGATACTGACACATTGTGTTTAAGAGTCATGTCTTCTTAGGCTTCTCTTGGCTTTGACCCTCAGATTTTCCATTTTTGATGACTGATTGCTTGGAGGAGGACTGGTCAGGTATTTTAAATATGTGTCTCAATTTTGACCAGTATTTTTCTTATGATTAGACTGGCCTAATAAATTTTGAGTGACGATTACAGGATCAAAGAGGCATATTCAATGGATCTTATCATATTATACCAACATGACTGATAAGTTATGACTGTTGCTGTTGACCTTGGTCACCTGGCTAATGTGGTGTTTGTCATATTTCTCCCCTGCCCCTTTCTACATTGTCTATCCTCTTCAAAAGCCAGTTGCTGTGGGCAGCCTACACTTAAGGAGATTGGAGTTTTGCCTCACAGCCCAGAGCATGGATAACCATGTGCATTGTCTGGAATTCTGGTGCAAGCGAGATTTGTCTCTTCTTCCTCACTTAATTTATCATTTATTTATAACTGTTTGGAATCATGGATATTTATTTTGTACTTTAAGTTATAAATCAATATTGCTTTATTTTGTTGCTGAAATTGTCCCATCTCTGTCCACTGGAAGTTCTTTTAGTGGGTTCCTGGGCCCCTTTCACATGTCTCTATTATTGATCATTTGGGTGGTTAAGTGTGTGTTTGTGTGCGTGTGTGTTGTCTAATTTCTATCACTCCCATATGTGCCAGGCCCATCTTGTATATTTCCTGTCCTAATTTTAGAATCAAAATTTCTCCAAGGAACTCTGGTTCCAGTTATTGGAAAATAACATTAAAAACCAAGATCTGGGTTCCAGGGGCACCTGGCTGGCTCAGAAGGTTAAGCATCTGATTCTTGATTTCTGCTCAGGTCAGGATCTCTTGGCTCATGGGTTCGAGCCCTGCACTGGGCTCTGCATTGACAGCATGGAACCTGCTTGGAAATCTCTCTCTTTGCCCCTCCTCTGCTCTCTCTCTCTCTCTCCTCTCTCTCTCTCTCTCTCTCCCTCTCTGTCTTTGCCCCTCCTGTTCTCTCTCTCTTTTTCAAAATAAATAAATAAACTTTAAAAAAAATCTTGGGGCGCCTGGGTGGCTCAGTTGGTTAAGTGTCTGACTTCGGCTCAGGTCATTATCTCACGGTTTGTGGGTTCAAGCCCTGCATCAGGCTCTGTGCTGACAGCCAGCTCAGAGCCTGGAGCCTGCTTCAGATTCTGTGTCTCCCTCTCTCTCTGACCCTCTCCTGCTCACGCTGTCTCTCTCTCAGAAATAAATAACATATAAAATTTTTTTTAAATAAAAATCATTAAAAAAAAGGTCTGGATTCTAGATGTTCTCCTTGCTACTGGGATGCTATTGCTTCTAGGTATGCTTAGAATAGAAAATGTATGTTTGTATATATCAGCCTGTGTGTACACACATATCTATAAATGTTTCTGTGCATAACCATCTGTATCTATATTAAGCTAAACATAAATTCATTCTGATGTCTTCCATCTAACAAAGATCATTGTACACTTTTCTGCTTGTTTACCTACAATCTCTCCAACAGTGAGAAACCTGGCTCCCACCATCAGCCATCCATTTATTTAATAGTTAAATTACAGTATAAATATATAGCAGTATCAGAGCCATGACCCCATATTCCCAAGGGAAACAGTGTTAAGAGTATTGCGCTTACATATAATGTTTTTGCCTTTGCATATATAGGTTTCATGCATTTCCATAGTTACTTAGATTAACAACTTTTCCCCTCACACTTTCAGTAAGTTTATTTCATATATTTGTAATACAATAAGATGACTAGATTATTTTGTCACATCCTGCATGCCACCCATGATCTTTCAGCCTCCTAAATGGTGTTTTAGAAGTTTGTATACATTAAGATTTACTCTTTGTGGCATGAAGCTCATGGTGTATTTTAATTTCTATTTTTATGAATGTTACTTGTACTTCAGTGATTCACCAGGAAATGAAATCAGGTACACAAATATTTTTGATACATGGTCTGGTGATTTTCCAGAGAGTAGGACTTTCTAGATATACAGTCTGGGGCACCTGAGTGGCTCAGTCAGTTAAGCATCCATCTGTTGATTTCAGCTCAGATCATGATCTCATGGTTTGTGAGACTGAGCCCCATCAGGCTGTCCACTGACAGCACAGAGCCTGCTTGGGATTTTCTCTCTCTCCCTCTTTCTCTACCATTCCGCTGTTCTCTCTCTCAAAATAAATAAATAAACATTAGAAATACAGTCTGGAAAATTATATATACATATATATGTATGTGTGTGTGTGTATATTTCTTTTCTCCTACTATGAAAAGCTTAATTTTTAGTAACATTGATAAATAACTTATTTGCATATTCTACAATGTAAATAATTTGAAAATAATAGTATCAGCATTGCTACAAAAAATTAGATTACTAAGTGTACTTAAGACTTCTTTTCAGTTTTTTAAAAAAAATTTTAATGTTTATTTATTTTCAAGAGATGAAGAGAGACAGAGGAAAAACAGGGGAGGGGCAGAGAGAGAGGGAGACACAGAATCGGAAGCAGGTTCCAGGCTCTGAGCTGTCAGCACAGAGCCCAACATGAGGCTTGAACCCACGAACCATGAGATCATGACCTGAGCTGAAGTCCGAAGCTCAACTTACTGAGGCACCCAGGCACCCCTCAGTTCTTTTGTCATTTGAATATTGGCTAGTGAGAATGAGTAATCAAAATATTGTGTTTAACAGCACCTGGGTGACTCAGTTGGTTCAGCATCCTACTCTTAATCATGATCCCAGAATCCTGTGTATCGAGCCTCCATGCTCAGCCTGGAGCCTATTTAAGATTCTCTGTCTCCTTACCTCTGCTCCTCTCCCCTGCTTGCACTCTATTGTATTTTAATGTTATTTTAATTCACATCTCTATGATTAGGTCATCAAATTGATACACAGGTAAATTTATTTCAGCTTGTTTATAAATCTTAGTGATTCCTTTTTAAATGTAATTTAATTTGTGAGTATGGACACACAAGAAGAAATTGAAACTATAGTTAGATAAATGTAACTTCTCTTCCAAAACTACTTGGTTCTTGGAGCATATGGGTGTTTTGGTTAAGTGTCTAACTTCTGCTCAGGTCACAATCTCATGGTTCATGAGTTCAGGACCCGCATCAAGCTCTGTGCTAACAGCTTGGAGCCTGGAGCCTGCTTCCAATTCTGTGTCTCCCTCTGTCTCTCTGCCCCTCCCTCACTCATGCGCACTCTCTCTGTCTCTGTCTCTGTCTCTCTAACTCTGTCTCTCAAAAATAAATAAACATTAAAAAAAATAGCACACAAAAATACCTGACTCCCCATGTTTTTTACCTCCCCTATGATAACCTTTTTATTAGTTTTGCGGTTATCTTTATTATTTTTCTCTTTGCTTAAAGCAGAAAAATCATATTTCTTCCCATTTATTACACAAAAGAATCATAGTATGCATCATGTTCTAGACCTTATTTATTTCACTGAACAAATGTCATGGAGATCACTTCAAATCAGTGTATAGAGATCTTTACCCTTCTTTATTTTTTTAAAATGGCTATTAGTGCTCCTACTTGTGAATGTATCATGGTTTGTTCAAACAATTCCTGTTGATAGAAATCTGCCATTACAAATAATGTTCCAATGCATAATTTTATGCCTAAGTCATTTTGTGCATAAGCCATTTTTTATGTTTGAGTTATACTTTGTAAATGATTTCTCTTGGTCAAGAGGTAAATGTGCATATACTATCCCAATAATGGCCAAATCCCTCCATAGAGGGGGAATCATCACATTTCAAGAAGTAATGTAGGGAAGTGCCTCTTTTCCCACAGTATTGCCAGTGAAGTAGACTGTGAAACTTTTGGATTTTGCCAGACTGAGAAAGGAGAAATAATATTTCAGTGTAGTTTTAATTTCCAGTCGTATAAGTGAAGTTCTTCTGTATTTATGTTCTTGTGTATAAAGAACATAAAATATGTATAAAATAGACTTTCTGTATTTTGCTTATTCTCATACTACTGGGGAGGCATTTTTTCCCTTTAAATTTTAAGACCCTACGTTTTTGGAAATGCTATTCTGTTTTTGGTAGAATTTGAAAATATTTCTTATATTTTGCCCTTTTCATTTCACTTTCATTTTAGTGGGGGGATTTTTGCCAATCAAAATGTTTTCTTTTAATATTTTTCTATAGTTAAATGTATCACTAGTATATTTTGTTATTTTGGATTTTGACTCCCAGTTAGGAAAGTGTTTCATTTATTAAAGATATTCACTCCTGTTTTTTACTAGAGATGTTATGAGTTCAGTTTCCTTTTTACATTTAAATCTCTGATTTATTTAGCTTTTATCCCAGTATAAGGGTGCCTGGGTGGCTCAGTCGGTTAAGCGTCCAACTTTGGCTCAAGTCATGATCTCACGGTTCTGGGTTTGAGCCCTGCATCAGGCTCTATGCTGACAGCTAGTTCAGAGCCTGGAGCCTGTTTTCGGATTCTGTATCTCCCTCTCTCTCTCTGAGCCTCCCCTGCTCACGCTGTCTCTCTCTCTCTCAGGAATAAATAAAACATTAAAAAAATTTTTTTTAGATTTTATCCCGGTATACAATGTGAAGTATGGGTGTGATCTGGTCATTTTCTTTTCTCTCTCTCTTTTTTAACTGTTTGTCTTTTTAATGTTTATTTATTTTTTAGAGAGACAGAGAGACAGAGCTCCAGTGGGGGAAGGGCAGAGAGAGAAAGAGACAGAATCCAAAGCAGGCTCCAGGCTCCAAGCTGTCAGCACGGAGCTCCTCGCGGGGCATGAACTCACAAACTGTGAGATCATGACCTGAGCTGAAGTTGTACGCTTAGCCGACTGAGCCACCCAGGTGCCCCTGGTCTTTTTCTTAATAGCTATTTCCCACAGTGTACTTTTTTCTGTTATGAGTTCAATTTATGTCCTCCTAGAAAGAGATGTTGAAGTCATAACCCTCAGGACTTCGAAATGTGACCAGATTGACACAATATGACAGATGTCTTTAGAAAAGGGAAATCTGCGCGTGTCCGACTGGCTCAGGTTATGATCTCGCAGTTTGTGGGTTCCACCCCGTGTCAGGTTCTGTGCTGACACTGTGGAGCCTGGAGCTATGAGTTCTGTGTCTCCCTCTCTCTCTCCCCCTCCGCCACTCATGTTCTCTCTGTCTCTCAAAAACAAATAAACATTAAAAAAAGAAAAGGGAAATCTGGACACAGAGATGGGCACACAGAGGGAATATGATGTGGAGACACAAGAGAAATGACCATCTAAATGCTGGGCTCCCAGAAAGCAGGAGTGAGGCCTGGCACAAATCCTTTCTTGGAACCCTCAAAGGAAGAGCGCTCTTGCCTACACCTTGATTTTGAACTTTCTGACTCCAGAGCTGTGAGACAACACATTTCTGTAGTACTGAGTCATGTAGTTTGTGGTAGATTTTTACAGGAGCCCTAGGAAGCTAAAATACCCACTGATTTGAGGTACCCTATATTTTCATAGCAACATGGGTGTGATTGCAAATGTACTATTTTGCTCCATTAGATTATCTGTCTCCTCATGTAGCAATGCCACAGTATTTTAGTTAAAGGTGGTCTACACTACATTGTACTATCTGGTAGAGGTACCCTCCCCTGTTTGTTGTTTTTTGCTTTTTGCAGTTTTACTTCATCCTCTCGCTTGTTTATTTTTCCATACAGAAGTTATCATAACAACCAATTAAACAAACCAACTCCAGAAAAAAGAACTTGGTATTTTTATCAGGATTGCAACATTTTCCATTTCAAGGCTCATTCAATCAAATCCACATCTTCAACCTGTGTCCCTGGACTCTATCTACACGTCGATGTCTCCCTGCTCGGTGCCTATTGTTGCCAGTCAGAAATGGCTCCACATGTCACCAGAGTACTCAAAGTCCTTGGATGCGAGTGCTCTCTGAGGCTTTCCCCACCCTCAGAAGCACTTCTGGATACATGCTTGGTTTCCATAAGTATGTATTGAATGGAATCACGTTGCATAAACATAAATTTGAAGTTGTAAAGCAAGATTTGTTATAAGTGGCCTGCAATTCAGACTTCCAACAGACTTGGGATGTAATTTAGGTAATACAGTGCAGTGAAGTGAGTACTTGTGTGCAATCTTAAAATCTATGTTCTGATATTCTATTCTCTATAGTAGTTTAGTATTATAATGTATATATTTATATTATATATATTTATAATATATAATATACTGTACATATAATTACAGCATTCTATATNTAGTAAAATTATACTATAATATATAGTGTATATAATTATAAAATTATGTTAATTATATATTATTATATGTTATAGAATATAGTTATGTATAGTATAATACTATATTTATACCAATTATATAATATAAAGTATATACATAGTATATATAATATAAAGTATATATAACTTAAGTATATATATACATATATACATACTTTATATGGTAAAATTATAGTATTTATAAAATTTTACGCACTATACTACTACATTTTTAATTTATATATACTGCATTATTCAAAGTTCCATGTACTAAACCAGTAACTTTGGGAGCAGTTTCCCAGCCTCTCGTATTTTAGAACCCAAGATCAAGAGTCTCGTTCACCAGGTTGTTGGGAGAATGATGTAACTGGCAGTTCCTGTTGGGATTTCTAATTCTCCCTCTGGTCGGCCCCTGCCTCTCTCCTCCCTGTCTCACTCAGCTCCAAACCACACAGGTTTCTTTACTCTTCCTTAAACAGGTCAGTCTCCTTCCTGCCTTAAGACCTGGTCATCTGCTCTTGTCATTGGTCCTTGTAATTTTACTTTTTTATCTGTGATCTCCTTAAATTGTAAGCCCCAGGGCGCGCCATCACATGGGCTTCCCCGACCACTTCTGCATGTGGGAGCTTGTCTTCTTAGTCACGCTTTAATTCTTACCTGGCTTATTTTTCTTCATAGTACTTATTTATATCTGAAGTTACAATGCCTGTTGATTATTTTACCTGCGCTCTCTTTCACTGAGATATAAGCCTCCCAAGGAGAAAGATGTTATCTTCTTCACTTTGATAGTCCCTGGTTTATGACAATGTATTAGATGCTTAATAAATATTTGTTGAATGAATAAATCAAATGACATAATGTGTGTAAAATATTTGGCATTTAATAGTTGTATAATGGACAGTATCTTCTTTTATTATTTATTGCACAGCAGTGAATTTTTGTTGTTGTAACACTGAAAACACATGTCAAACATACTTGATTCTTTCCCAAAAGTCTAGATCGTTGACCTCTGGTTAATAAAGACTTAAGTAATCTGATTTCATTGGCTGAAGTGCATTATTTGGGTGTTGTTTTTCCCTAGCTTAGGGCGTTTTGCACTTGACAAGAGGTCATAGAATTTTTAAGTGTCCCTTTCCTATCATTAGGCATGCTGATCTCTTGGGTTCTGGGTATGCTCATGTGTCCAATTACATCTGGGATGTTTGCTTTCCAGATGCCAGCAGAAACTGCATCTCTGCGTTTGCTTTTCACAATTGGATTTCCAGCCAGCAACACTGTCTCACTTGGTGGTTATCATTTCGCCAGTCAGTAGGTAACGGTACTCTCAGCTAAAATGGAAGATATTCAGGCTGGTTTGTCTTCCCCATTCTTTAAATGGAAAGGTCCTGACATCACTGATTTTCTTTAAGATTTTGCAGAGCAATAGTCTAAGATTGAGGTTGAGAATTGCCTGTCCTACGGAAAGTTTAGAAAAGTGTGCAATTTGGGAAAGTTTCTGACCAAGCTTGACATCTCCCTGAATTGTTAAAGCCCTGCTACTCAGAACCAGGGAGAGACATGGAATTTGACCTCTGTGGTCATAGCCCTTTTGACAGACATGATGAGAGGGTCTAATCACCAAGGGCAGGACATTTAAAACTCCAAGGGACAGAGTAAGGGCCAAAGGACTGAGAAAAGAACTAACATTCCCGGGGCATATACTGTGTACATGGCACAGTGCTGGGAGCTGGGTCAGGGGCACCTAAGTAGCTCTCAGAGCAATAAATGCCTGGCAGTTCTAAAAATGCTACTTTAGGACTATCCTGCTCATTTAACTCTTAAGCTGTGCTATTGTCTCAATGTTTGTGTTCCCACCAAGTTCATACATGGAAACCTAATCCCCCAGGTGACGGTTTTAGAAGGTGGGGGCCTTTGGGCAATGATTAGGTCAGGAAGGCAGAACCCTCACGAATGGGATTAGTATCCTCATTGAGGCAGCTGAGAAATCTCCCTTGCCTTTTCTACCATGTGGGATTATATGGGGAACAGAGCTGTCTACGAGGAAGCAAGCCCTCATGGGCTGCCAGCACCATGATCTTGGACTTCCTAGCCTCCAGAAGTGAGAGAAATAAATGTTTGTTGTTTATAAGCCAACCTAGTTTTAGGTATTTCTGTTATAACAGCCCAGATGGACTAAGACAAGCCCTCCTTCTTGACTTTGGTGTAGTGGGTCCTAACTTTAGACAATCAGGGACTACCTGTATTACTATGGTCACATGTGAATATCACCTGTACTGTTATTAATGTATTTTTTTAAATCAACTTAATTTAATTTTTTAATAAATTTATTCTTAAAAATGTTATATTGGTAATACTCATTATTAATAAAAAAAATATTGTATCACCTAAAATTACATCCTATGTCACCAGGGAGCCTGTGTCCCTGCCTTACTTTGAGGAAGACTGGGGTCTTTGACATCAACTCCAGGCTATTTAAATGAGAGATTTGGGCTTTCATTTCTTATTCGACTTTCTTGTGATCCTGGGTCACCCATTTAGCATGAGCCCTAAATTATCTCTGTCTCCTTCTGTCTGCCTTCTCTCACTGCAACTGCAAGAGCAAAGCCCTAGGAGCTCCGTTTTCCCCTCCCTTTCTTGAGGATTGAATTTTCCAACCAAAGGTAGGACTGTCTAGGTTTTCCACCTGGCACACGGAAGCTTCAGAGGAAACAAAAAAGACATAAAATCATTTTTAAATGTCTACCATGAGCCAAATACAGCTTTAGATGCTCTATCAACCCAAAGCCATTCAATACTTCCAAACTATTTATTGTCATCCCCATAATGTACTATGGAGAGTGTAGGGAATTAGCAAAGGTAACACATGGGTAAAGCTGAGATTCAAACCAAGTTATATCTGACAATAAAGTGTGTGCTTCTTTCAGTAAAAATCCTAAAGAAGGGAGTCCATTGGCATGTCAAAGATATGATATGCAGAGCTGATAATCTCTCTTAAACTGACAAAAACTCAATCATTTTTGTGATTCAAATAGCTACAAAATATATGTGTTTTTGATTCAAGTTGCACTTAAGGTATAAAGAGACTGTTTCAAAGAGCCATTTAATGCTCAAGAGCCTTTTAAAAAGGATCAGGTGACTCAAGGTGGCTAACTGAGAAGATCTATTTCTTGTTTCAGTCTTAAATGTGCTGAAATGATATCCAATTCATAATGCTGCTATTGATATGCCCAGAGGGTAGAATTCTGTGACTACTTAATCTCATGTTCCCTCAGAGAAGAGGACTGCATAATCTTTCATTGTGTGAGGGCACCATAATTCATTTGAGCATTTCTCTTTCTTTGGATAGTTAGGTTGATTTTATTTCTTTGCTTATATGAATAATCGTGTTATTATTAGTTTCAAAGTCCAATTGGAGAGCTTAAGATGTTTCACTTTTAAATGGATTTCTTTTATAGTTTATGAGTTTAGAAGTCAGTAAATATGTATATTAGACATTAATTTCTTTTCTGTGGAAATTTTTAGCTTATGTACTTTACGCAACCCTGTTTATGTGTAAATATTTATGGTTGCCTTTTCTTCATTGACATGCAATCTCCATGAAGATAGGGACCTTGTTTTTGCCATCCAGTGATGTTTTCCCAGATTCTAGAAGAGTACCAGGCACAAAAATGGTGAGATGAAATAAAAAGCTTCCCTACATTTTACCTAGAAATTATGCCAATGATGTTAAGAAGAACTACCCTTGGAATGAAAAAGTTACACAAGCTGGCACAAAATCTTAATATCAAGTGTATTTTTCCTGGTCGAACAGATCATCTTGAGTTCAGGCTACATGATTTCTATTTATCACATAGATCTTACTTAGCAGATATGGTCTGAATGTCTACTTTCTTACTATAAACTTTTAACTAGTCTATAAACATAGATGTTCTACATGCCCCCTTTGGGCCTTTGAGTTTTGAATAACAGGACTCTCTAGAGAAATGAGGAATAAGCAAGTGAATTAAATATTTACTTAAAAATAAGGAAAGTCCAAATTGCAAAGAATTTATGAGTTGTGAAAGAGAGACAATTTCATAATGAGAAATTGTTATATAGGTCAACCTTATACCAAAAAAAAAAAAACAAAAAAAAGGGGGGGGGGAATAAACATTTGCATTGTGAGGGAAAAAAACATATTAATGTTTGCATTTTGATGGAATTTTGCTAAACTTTTCAAGTTTAAAAGGTTTACTACATAACCCAATTAAAATATTTTAGTTAAAATTTTTTTAATGTTTATTTTTGAGAAAGAGAGAAAGAGAGAGAGAGAGACTGAGTGGGGGCAGAGAGAGAGAGAGGGAGACACAGAAAGTGAAATGGGGTACAGGCTCTGAGCTGTCAGTATAGAGCCTGACACGAGGCTTGAACTCATGAACCACAGTATCATGACCTGAGTTGTAGTCAGAAGCTTAACCAACTGAGCCACCCAGGCACCCCAACCCAATTAAAATTCTTAGGACACAGGGATGTACTCCTACCTACCCATACCATCTACATGCACAATAGGTCAAGAAACTGTTTTACTATCAGAGAGAAAACTGTTAGTCATGGCAGGCCTTTTTTGCAGCTCTCACTGTGGACCAACCACCGTGTTCAACACTTAATATTTAGGAGCTGAGTTAATTCTTTAGAATAGTTATTGTTAACCCACTTGGCAGATGTGAAAACTGAGACACAGAAAGGTTAAATAACCTGCCTGAAGACAGAAAGCTTCTGAGACTCAGAAGCTGGATTTCAACCCAGACTCAGTCTGAATCTTGGACCAGTAAACACAATTCCACAAACTAAGTATTCTACTCTGACATATATTTTCCCTTTGTTGAAAGAGAAGTTTATGATTTTCAGTGTTGAATTTGTCCCAGGCACCAATCTAAGTGACTTGTTACATTTACTAACTCATTTAGACTTCAAAACAACCTTGTAAGGGGAGGGGGGCGTATTATTGTTTCCATTTTGCAAATGAGAAACTAAGGCAAGTTGAGGTCAAGTAACTTGATCTAAGTTACATGTTTGTAAAAGGTGAATCTAGACTTTGATCAAGACACAGATGGACTGAAACTGGCTCCTATTTTTGCATCCTCTATTTGTCTCTCCTCTTCTTTTCCTTCTCACATTGACCCTTACTCGTCTTCCTTCTATGCTTTTCCTCCTCTCCTCTCTGTGTCTCCCATATCCTCTTCCTTAATCAAAAGATCCCACCCACAAAATGTCTTCCAAGCTTTTGCTTTTGAGTTTGCAATGTTTTTCCACTTGGAATGGTTATCAGGCACCCCTCAATCCCTACTTATCTCGCACTTGTTTTTAAAGCACAACACATAGTTCTTATCTTAGACAAGTTCTTACATAAAGTAGGGGATGAAATGGTCCTCATTAGCATCCAGTTCCCCTCTCCTCCCCAGGCATGGAGCTCCCTACTCTCTAGTCCTCTTGAGAATTAGCTGGGATCATGTGACCAGTTCCGACCAATAGACTGTGAACAAAAGCAATACCTGTTGGTTTCAAGCTTGGCAGTAAAAAGGCCCCACATTTAAAGAGCAGAGCAGCAACATCAAAGTAGACTGACCCCTGAGGCCTTATACAGAGGACAACTACAATAGAGAAATGTTGGCAGCTGTAACATTTCTTGCTTCTTATTTATTTGCATGAGAAAGAAATAAAACGCTGTATTTATTTTTTTAAGTTTATTTACTTAGAGAAAGAAAGAGTGAGGGGGGAGGGGCAGGGAGATAGTGAATCCCATGCAGGCTTTGATATTGTCAGAGTTGCGCCTGATGTGGGACTTGAATTCAGGAATCACGAGATCATGACTTGAGCCAAAGTAGGATGCTTAACTGACTGAGCCACTCTGGCGCCTAAAATGCTGTAGTTAAAAAATTGAGTCTTGAAGCTTTGTTTGTTCTTTTTTTTATTATTACAATTTAGCCTCATCTACCCTGATTAACACTAGAGCCAAAACTTTGAACCAATTTAATAAGGCTTGTGTAGTTTTTATTACAAATTTGATTAAGGACAATGAGAAGGAAGTAATAAGCTGACTTTACTTATGAATGCATATTTAAAAGTCAAATATATATACATAATTATGTATAAGATTATATATGAGTAAATTCAATAAGTTTTACAAAGTATATTATGATCCCTAAGTTAGCTTTGTCCCTGAAAACAAGGTTGGCTCAATTTAGAGTTGAGCTCATTTGAAACAAGAAGGCCATAATTTTATACAACTAAATTCCTGGGGAAGGGCCATGACCTTGTGCAAGGAGTGTCACTTCAGCCAAGGTCAAGTGTTGGAGGGGCTTAGATGAGAGATATTGATCAGCTGCCAGCTGAGAAAATGACAACTTCAGGAGAGGATCTGGCCAGTGCACCATAATATTCACTACATTTGGTAAATATATAAAACAGAGACATTTAAATGCATTCTCCGTAAGGCAAAAAGGCCCACTGTTGCAGGTTTTAAAAACATAGTACCGGGGTGCCTGGGTGGCTCAGTCCGTTAAGTGCCCAACTTTGGCTCAGGTCGTGATCTCGCAGTTCTTGAGTTCCAACCCCATGTCGTCAGGCTCTGTGCTGACAGCTCAGAACCCGGAGCCTGCTTCAGAGTCTGTCTCCCTCTCTCTCTGCCCCTACCTTGTGTGCACTCTGTTTCTCTCTGAAAAATAAATAAACATGAAAAACATAGTACAAAAAGACCTGGGAAAAGCCCTTAGAAAAGAAAAGGAAATAACAGGCTTATGGATTGAAAGGGAAGATCTAAAGCTATCAGTATTTGTAGAAGATATGATCACCTACATAAAAGAAATAACAGAAGTAACAAACAACTATATCAAATGAGAAAATAATCAACTTATGTGTAAGATCAGCTTGAAGTAATCTAAACATCAACCTGCAGTAAAGTACTAAATTAAATGCAATTACATATCAACAGAAACTATTCTGACTCTAGGAAATAAAGAATTCACAAGACTACAGTGAAGATTGTATTACACCAGAGGGATGATGTAATGTTATAAATTCCCCACATATTACTTCATACTTGTACATATTAAATCCTCAGTAAGGGCGCAGCTGGATGCGTCAGTCAGTTAAGCGGCTGACTTCAGCTCAGGTCATCATCTTGCAGTTCAAGAGTTTGAGCCCCGTGTCTGGCTCCATGCACTGACAGGGCAGAGCCCGATTGGGATCTTCTCTCTCTCCCTCCCCTTCTCTCCAATGCAAGTAAATAGAGTTAAAAAAAAAAAAATCAGTAAGTATACTTTCAAAATTAGATGAAAAAATACAAAATAAATTGAAACAGAAGAATTGGTACCTAACGACATCTTGACCAGGTACTACATTTTAATTATAAAGAAGAAATTTCTGTGCCACCTGGGTGGTTCAGTCAGTTGAGCCTCTGTCTTCAGCTCAGGTCATGATCTCATGATTCCTGAATTCAAGCCCTCTATCAGCATCTGATTGGACTGTGTCTCCCTCTCCTCTGCCCCCTCCCCAGCTTGTGCTCTCTCTCTCTCTCTCTCTTTCAGAAATAAACACATAAACTTATTTTTAAAAAAAGGAAAAAATGCCTTATGGCATCCATATAGAAAAACCACGTCTGCTATCTAGGATAAAAACTTCACAGGAGGTTCAGAATTCTCAGAAAACTATACTAAAGTCAACAAAATCCTAACATTGTCATATCAAGCCAAGATATGCTCAAGCATATAGGAGAACAGAAATGCAGGGCAAAAACACACAGACAACACACCCAAAAAAACCTTGAAAAAAGAGAAGATAGAATCCATAAGCTATCCTTAGAAAAAAAAAACTCTACTAAAAGCTAGCTAAGAGGTGGATTAAAATAAAAAGCTTCCCAAAAGGGACAAGTATTCTTAAAATCATTAAATCTATTTAAATGTAGAAATAAAACAGGCAGAGTTACAGAGCATAATATAAATGATAGAAAATTTGAAACAAAATATGTGCATCGAAAAGGTAATTAAGGGAAGGATAAAGTGTTGGAAATGTGTAAATCTATTTCATTTTTGACAGCAAGGAATCATTGAAGGTTGCCTACATAGAACATGTATTTAAATTTATCCTGCTGCAGTTTCTTAATATTTTCAATATTTCTCTCCTTAAACCCAGAGGAATTTGAAGGATTCAATATCTCATAATTTAAAAACCAAATAAAAAACTTTTAAGTAAAACACACTCATCCTTTTAGATTGACTACATTTTCTTTAATAATCTTTATATTCAGGTAAAATTAAATTAACTCCTTTTAAATTTAATACTAGCACATTAGCATATCTCAATTTCTATGTGTCTATCTACTTCTAGTATGTCTGGCTAAATAGATTAAAAATATGAATTCTTGCATGCATAAAGAGACCTCACCAAATATTGATCATTTCTGGCAAGGAAGATTATTTGAGGTAATCTGTTGTCTTATTCTTTATGCTTTTTATTAATAATGTACAGATAAATTACTACAATAATAAAAAAGATTATGCTTCAGGAGATAAGTAAATATAATCAAATGAAAAAACTATAAGAAATTAGGAAATTTTATTACAAAACTAAGTAAAGAGACTGTTTACAAAATTAAATATAAATTCAACAGATTATTTACATAAGAAATAGTAGACAACTAGAAACCATAATGAAGAAAAATTGCATTTTCAAAAATAACAAAAATCATAAAGACCCTGGAACAAATGTAACAAAATATGCTAAATTTCTATGAAGAAACCCAAAAACTCTACCAATGGCCATAAAAGATGATTTCAATAAATGGAGTGACATGTTATTCTTGGGTAGGATAGATTAATATTGTAAGGATGTCAATTTATTCTAAATTGATTCATAAATCCAAAGCAAATCCAGCTGAAATTTTAAGAGACCATTAAAACACAATCGAGAATCTACATGCCAACTTAAACATATGCTGAATTTTAGTGTGTCGTATAAATGACATTTTATATCAGTGGGGAAAATAAGACTTAATTAAAATTTTCGCAGGAAAAAACTAGCTAAGCATCTAACACATTGGATTTGTAAGTAATTCTTTACAAAATAATACATTCTGGACAAATAAAATATTTAAATAAAAAAAGATAAAATATTGAGAGGGAAACAGGTGATTTCCTTTATCATCTTGGAGTACTCATAACATTTCTCAATGTGACATGAAACTTAAAATACATAAACAAGAAGATGACAAATTTGAATCCATAATCTAAAATCAAAAATTTTGGTGCGGCAAAGCAAAACTGAACAAAACAAAATACCCAGTGCGGGTAAAGCTGTGAGGAAATAGGCATCCTCATGCATTTTGGAGAGGAGCTTAAATTGGTTCAAATTTTAGGAGCTGAGTTTGCTAATTGTGCCAAGATTTTAAATGTTCATCCTCCACTTAGCTCGTTCAAGCAATGTTTATTGAAGATCAAATGTGTACCTGGCACTGTGTAGTTTCTGTCAAAAATAAGTGAATACAACAAATATGGCCCCTGCTTTCTTGGACAAAACATTTTCTTAAGGAATGAGGCATGTCTCTTTCAGGATGCCAACAAAGAGTAAGCCTTGGAATCCCTCACTTGCATGACTCCTTTCCAAGGCCTTAGATATTTTTATGCTTAAATTTGAAATTTATTTCTTAAAAATGGCATTTTTAGGCCCCTCAAGACCTGATTCTGCCTGCTGAGAATAAAATCAAACTAACTGAAAAAAATGTACACATAAAGATCTTTCCTCATTATACTTATGTTTGTGATTGAAAGAGACAGTATAGTCTAAATATAATATTAATAAAAATATCAAATAGTTCTTACCATGTGTTCAGCACTTTTCTAAGCCTTGTATACTTATTAACCCACTTATTATCTCTAAAGTGATCTCAGACTAGTATTAATCATTCCCATTATTCTGAAGAGAAAACTAAACCACAGGCAGGTTTAAACCTAATCAAAGTGCTCATCAATAGACAATGTATTCAATGAATGCTGGAATACATACAAGATAATTTGTTGGAATCAACACGAAAAAATAAACATCTGTTAGTTGACATAGAAATATGTCCAATGTATTGCTAAGAAAAGTAAATATCAATATAGCATTAGTTTTATGATTCATTTATATAAAATATTTTCTATATTTATCTACATATTTCTTTGTAAATATTTACTATCGTCAGATCCATAGCCAATCTATATTTATTGCCATTCAGAAATACCTGAAAGAGTGTTGTATAAAATGGTGACAGTTTCTCTCTGGATCAATAAAAATTTGGGGTGATTTAATTTTTTTCTTATTTATGATTTAATGTATTACTTGAATTTTTAACTGTGAGTGTATTTTACCCATTGAAAAAGTATGTTGTTTATGAAGAGGAAATATATAGCACAGATATGGAATAAAGATTTATTACAAAGCATCATGTATGTTTTGTATGTTTGTATGATCTAATTACTGTTCATGTATGGGGTACAATAATGTACAGCATAGAGTTAGTAGCATTTATGTAATAGAGTTATAGACAACTTTAAACATATTCTCTTGCTTATCTGCATTTTTTATCTTTCCTGAATGTACATATAATACTTATATAATAAGCAGTAACACTGACCTATAAGTGCATTAAAAATAAAATGTCTCATTATGTAATCATTCTGGATCTGTAAACTCATTGAACATATATGCTTTTTTAATCATAGCATTAGTAATTGCTTCTGCTATAATTTGTACTTCTAGAAAACAAGCATTCCCACATCTGACCTCCCTGACTGGGTCTTCATCCCCATCACCAGTGTCTGCTTCTTTGATTGTTCCTTCTTCATTCTTCATTTCTTCTGCAGATTTTAGAGTTCAAGCTCATCATCACTAATTCTATAGTGTTAATTCTGCTTTTTATGGCTTTCAATGCAGATTTCTATTCTATTATTGCATTTTTAATCTCCTTATAATCTTTCTTTATCATGTCAAACTCCTGTTTTTATTTCCACCTGCCTCTCAGCCAACTCCCTTCTTATCTCAACTTATTTTCATATAATCTCATTTTTCATCTTTTTATTCAAAGACTGTAGTTTTCATTTCTATTAAGATTACAAAGCAGACAATTTCTGCAATTTCTGTTTCCTTTAGTGACTTTTTAAACTGTTCTTTTTCTGCATCTTGATTGCTCTTTCCTTCTTTTAATGTGCACAATATTTTCACCGGAACCATTTATTTGTCTGTTTTTGGTGTCATCATCTTTAAACAACAGGGTATCCATTGGTGGTTGATGAAGAACCTTGTCATGCCCTTCCACTCAGCTCTAGCTTACTGTAAAATTCCTCTACTCAGACCTTAAGCAAACAGGTTGGTTGCTATTCATGTCTCAATGCCACATTTTGGCATCTAGCGGCCCTCTATATAATGGATGTTGGTCTTAGAAAGGTCTCCCTATTCTTAAGGTACTGTTGAATTGCTGTTAGAAGGCAAGGTACTGCAGTAATGAGGATCAGCTCTATACAGTAAAACAGTGTATTCAAATTCTGGGTCTACCAATTATTAGGAAAGTGCTTTGACACCTTTAAGACCTACTTTACTCTGTGAAATGGACACTATAAGAAATTGAGGCAGCAACATGTTAAATAATCTGCCCAAGGTGACATAGCTTATAAATGGCAAACTGGGATTAGAAACTAGACAACCAGGTTTCCAGTGACTGCTTTGTATTTAGCATCTGATAAATATTTGCTATTATTATTACGAGGAGGGACATTTATTTATGGATGATCAAAAGTAGTGAGTTCTTCTTCCCTTTCCTGAAACAACAAAGGCAAAAGAGTGTTCCTCATATATTTTTTAAACTCTTCCTATGGTAGTCTAAGATGAAAATTTGCCATACGTTAACTCCTCTGCTTCAGAATGTGTAGAATTCCTGAAAATTGCAATCCTTGAATATATTTAGAAGTTCAAATTGGGGAATCTGGGCTGGAATGTGTGTGTGTGTGTGTGTGTGTGTGTGTGTGTGTGTGTGTTTGTGTGTGATCCTTTTCATCTGCTATATACATACATGTATGCATACACCCACACATATATATCCCACATGCACAGCTACTTTAGAATTCATGGCCTATGTTCTGTTTGGTCAAGCTGTGGCTATATGATCTATCTGGTAGGTGGTTATCACAGATTCAGCTTTCCTAAGCCAAGGCAGAGGCAACTCTATTGAGGTGTCTCTGCATTGTCCTTCATGTTGGCAGTTTTGATCTCCTGCAAGTGACGAGGTATGTATTAATGTCACCTGACAATTGTGTTTCTCTTTTCCACTCCATGAATATTATAATTAGAGGAAATTCCTCTAAGATTTTGGCAGTAGATTAGTTGTCAATCTTAGTTTCTCGGTTTATTATGCACTCTCATCTCTTTATGTGTTTCCTAGATATTTTGTGATGAAAATCACAAAGTCTGCGATGGGAAAGGCTCTTCTATCACTTTCTTAAGCTGCTCTCACCTCTATTCCACTCCTACTTTCCACACACACACGCTCATACTCACACACACACACTCTCATGCACAGTTGGAGAACTTGACCAAATATTAATGCTAAAGGTAATATAACAACAAAGAGTAATGTTAACATTATATGAGAGAAAACAAGACTAATTTCCTTGAGAATGCATGCTCTGTGCCCCTTACTCTATGATGGCAGTAGGGTCTAAGTCAAAACAGATATAGATGCAAACGGATTTGTGAGTTGGAGGGCTTAAAAATTTCAGCAAAGTCTCCTTACTTGCCAAAATTGTCAGCAAAGAAGTAGGATATGAAGCCATTTACAGAGAATGACAGAGGTAAAATTGGACATGAACTATTAGGGACCTGGGAAAAGTTTGCAAAAGCTACTGTTTGAAACTGAGAAGAGCCAATTTTTCATCAGGATAACGATCTGTCCAGTGTAGTGGAACAAAGACAAAAATGACAGTGGCCCAAACAAGGAAGAAGTATATTTCCCCTTCATGGGACAATCTTAGTATAAGCAACATAGCTTTATTTAGTGGCCCCATAGCCTTAGAGAATCGCCTTCTTTCTGTTTAGTTGTTCTGTGTTTTGCCCTCACCTACATCATCCGTGATCACTTCTCACTATGTCTGCATTTCAGGTACATGGTGGGATGATGAAAGGCAGAAGGAGAGCTCATCTGCTGACTATACTATCACTCAAGGAAGTTGAACACATGACTTCAGTCATATTCTATTATACAAAGCTTAGCATGGCTTCAAGGGAAGCTGGGATCTGTAGTCTTCAGCTGGGCAATATCATGCACAATGAAAATTTAGCGGTGCCCTTATAAAATAGGAAGGCAAGAATGGGAAATTGGAGGGCACAACATTCTATGCCATGGTCAACAGAGGCCATGTATTTGGAAATCTTCTTTATTCCATTTGCCTTTACCTTCAGTGTTTTCATGATATTTCCCAAGCTTATAGTAGCTTCTCCTGCCATGTGAGGCAGGGAAATTCATATCTACCTTGGCTTCCAATTTATACTCTACTTTCAGGTGGTCAACTGATGTCTGCTTGGGTATTTCCAGAGTAAGAACTCAGGATTTCAGTTTTTTGAATTTTGACAATTCTAAGTTTTAGAATTTTCTGTTTTCAATTAACTTGATGATGTTGTTATAAATAAATATATGACAAAGTCCATTGCAGTCATTCGTTCTTTCTTACTGCTAACAAACTCCAAGTTGTTCAGGTTGTACGTGGGGATCTTTTGATTGCATGGATTTTAGACTCTCACTCCAGAATGCATCATGATTGATATAATTCAGTCATCATAATAGCATTCCTCTTGGCCAGTCATGTTGCTCAGTTCTGTATAACCAGACAAAAGGATAAACCATGGAAATGGTGACTGGAGACTTTTATTCCACAAACAAACAAAATTATACTGCACTATTGATTAAAGAAATGTAGACTTCTTTGAAACTTATGGAGAAAGCAGACAAATCAGCTAACTTAGACTAGTTGGAATCCATACACATTGATGCAATTAGCAATTCAATTGACTGTAGTAGTTAGAATTGGAACTTGGAACTCGGCTAGAAACTGAGAAACTATCCGGGGATAGGACACACTAACCTATCTGCGTTGAAGGCAGGGGTTCTGGACCTAGGAATGTAGTGGTCCTGGAGAAAGTGGAGAAGGGTAACAGGTCCAGGCAGTTAATGCAGAGATGACCCGAAAAATATAGGAAGGGAGCTAAGAGTACACTGAGCAGAGACTACACTCGGGCAGTAGGTAGACAAGCTCTGATGCCCAAAAGGCTTAAGTCACCAGATTTGTGAAATTCAGAAGTGGGATTCTAGCCTGCACCAGACCTTCTTTGGCCTATAAATAAATATATATAGCAAAAGTAACCAGTGAAGCTGAGGGAGCAAGTATACTGGATAGAACCTAAGGGAAGAATTTGGCTACAGAGCTATTCAGGGACATGGTTTTTAGAATTCAAGTGCTAAGAAAGATCATGTATTTGATCTGGGGTTACAGAGGCAGAAATTTTGACACCTACATTTCTATTTGGGAAAATACTGGTGTTGAAGCATCCTCTCCTCACACTTCCTTACTCTTCACTCCCGCTCATTTCCTCCTGTGCCACCTGTGGCTCCTGGTCTTTGACTTCGTTTCTTCATTGTGCCTTTGCTGCTGCCCCTCCAGGTTCAAAGCTGACCCGTGACTCTCAGCACATCCTAAATCGTGCTTCTGACACCCATTAGCTTGTTGTATTTTTTCTTTGTTTTTGTTTGTTTGTTTGTTGGCACCCTGCAATTTAATCCCAGCTTGGACATGGTTCTCTGCAGCTGGTGCCTCATCTTGGCTTGCCTCAGTCCCAGTGTGAGTGGGATTTGATAAAGGGTCAGGCAGATTGTTGTTTTCAAGTGTTGCTGTCCTTGCTTTGTCACTTTTCCCAGGTTGGGGAAGGTACATAAAGAATCGGTTTCAGAAATAGGGAAGACATCATATTGAAAGAGTGAGGCTCTTTGCTCAAGTGATGGGAAATAATCAGGCAAACCCAGTTGCTAACCAGTATTAGAAAAAGTGGCCTTCTATGGACCCTGGTGACGTGTTGAAGAGTAGAAGCAGCTTCCTGAGGGTTCCCACCCTTGGTTGGACATTTTTAACAATAGAGATGGTGGAATGTTTTCTTTCCCTGATTATATTGGTTGAGACAATACCAGAGGCCTGATATTTCACTTGGCATCTAGTCATATCATCCTGTCTTGTTCTACTTGTCAAACAAGTTTGAAACTGTCACCAGCATCCTGACCAATTCACCCTGCTTTGTATTTCTTGGCCCTGGACATCTGCAGAGTTGAGGCTCTGCCATCAGATCTCCAATTTCCATTCCCTCTAAGTCCCAGCAATGCATGTCCCTGGTCGAAAGGAAAAGATATTGGGTGGATGATCATCCCATCTCTGAACTCACAGTTCTCAGTCACGTTTCATTTTCTCCTTCAAAACTGATCAGGTGCTCTGCTAGAGATGGCCTTTGTGCTCTGACCTAGACTTTTTACTATGTTATCTGGTTAACTCCCTTTATTTTCTTGTGTCCCCTTTGACATCAATAAGTTATTCCTGTTCTCTCCCCTAGTACCCTCAATCTTTCTTTAAAATTCTTTCTATCTTGTCTTCTGTCCCTCCTTTGTATGTACTTCTGTGCTCTGAACTCCGTATATATCCTATAGGGCAATTTTTCCCCAGTGATGTCAGGACAGAGACAGATAAGTTATTGCAAGCTTTCTTTCCAAGATTCATAATTACATTTCAACAACAAAAAAAATATTGATTGCTCAGCACTCTCCCAGGTCCTGGTGATAAAGTGATCAAAAAGACAATTCCTGCCACCAGAGGAACTCACAGTCCTATGCAAAAACCAGAGAGATGCATGAACAAATAATTATAATACAGTGGGGTAAATAGTATAAAAGAGATATGCATAAAAACCTACAGGAATATTAATGATGAGATGATATATTCTGTCTGTAGAGTAAGAAAAAGTTATCGATTAAATCCAATAATTAAATGCCCTTTTCCTTCTGTATATTCAAGGAACTTATTAAAAATTATAGAATGCAAGAGATAAGTATTCCTTGTTCTATCTCTGCAAAACAGACCTTGAGAGGCCAAATGACTTGTCCAAAATCACTAAGCATCTTATGTGTTAGTCAGGAAAATTACCTCTAGCTGCTACAATAGAAAAACCCTCACAATCTCAGTGGCTTAATACAGTAAAAAGACCTCCCTCCTCCTCCATTCAAAACTAATGTGGGCTAAGTGGTCTTTGTCCATCTTGTGGGTATGCTACTTAAAGCACATGGCCTCCAAAATTGTTCCAGGAGGGGAAGTGAAAAGTAAAGACGACATAATGGCACTTAATTGCCTTGCCCTTGAACTGACACTTTTTCTCACAATTCGTTAGCATATGTAAGGCTTACTGCCCCCATATGAGAAACTGGTTAAAAATGTATGAAACATATTGTGTCCAAACTATCTTTGTCACACCTGACTGCCCTTGGGAATCCTGCTTCTACTCAGTCGGGGATCTTCATCACATCCTGGTGGTGGCGGTAGGGCACAAAGTCTATGTTCCAGAGAGATATGTGGATGGATGGGTGGATGGATGGATGGAAGGATGGGTAAGTGTGAGATCACTTCTACATCTTTGATGGTTGTTATCCCAGCTGATCTTCGTAGCTGGGCTAGTGTTTATTTTTGACCCTATTTTTCTTACGAGTTGACCCTCATGTACTTCAGCTGAAGGGCATGACCACCCTTTTGCCCCACAGAATTCAAGAGAATTTTGATAGTGCAGCATGGGACATTATTGTGTTAATCATTTTGTGATGAGTACTGCAGAATAAAATGCCCAGCATAGTAAATAATAGCATTAGAGCTGTCTTTGAAAGAAAAGGTCAATATTATACCTTGTTGCTGATAGGAGAGATTAATATACTCTTGCTATTATTAATAATAGTAATTAGACTCTATTGCTTTAGCTGATCCTTAGGTCCCATTTATAGGAACAGCCTAATGTTCTTCCTGAGCATGACTTGGCATATTTTAGCACATCATTGCAAGCATTGAAAATCAGTGCCAGGATCTTCTTATCATTTTATTAGCTTTTTGGCACTTGGATTTCGTATTTGTATTGGGCTTGCTTTTCCACCACGGAAACAGTTAGCAGGGATTTTTATATGAAAAGCAGAAGACCTTTTCTTAATAGCATTTCCTATTGGGGGGCATAACTATAGATCTCTGTATATTTTGCACCATTTAGCACAGCCACTGTTGCAAATTAAGAGGACAGGCATCCTTGTCAAGACAATTAACACTTGCAGCAGAAAATTCTTCATAGCCATGGGGGAAAAAATGAAAGTTTAAATTGAGGTTGTCATACGGGGAAACCTTTCAGGTACTGGGAGCAGAGACTGGGTAGGGAAAAACGGAACATTGAATGTTTGTTGACCAGATCATTGACCTCTTCTCTGTTAACCATTTCTCCATCAAGATCAAAATCTTGAGTACTGTGCAAAGGGTCTGCAGAAATATAAAAATGTGTCAGAATGAATGATCCTTGTTTAAAGGCTAAATACATGGTGAGTAATTTTAGGAGTTCCCTCATTCAAATAAATTCCCCTCCATGTTCTTTCTCTGCCATGAATATTCACTAATATCTCCAATTTTTGATTAAAGCACTAGAGGCCTCTATTAAAATGAGCCAGTGTTACCTAGCAGGGGTAAACCACTTACTCTTTATCATTAATGTCTTACTGTGAATAATTAAAATGAGGTTTCTTCCATCAGCTAAGCTTTAAGAAATAATAGTGGAAATGTTTAAATACTTAAAATTTACAGCATACCAGAGTTTACAATGCCAACTGAGTTACTCACCCATTTATTTCTTATAATAATCATGTGAGATAAAATAAGTGGGGACAGGATGGGGTTATTTTCTTTTTAACTGATGAAGAGCCTGAGATGAATCAATTGCCTATTCAAGGACATACTAAAGGACTGAATTACAGAATTAGTCAGTAAGAAGGAGGAAGTGGGGCAGCATGTGGAAGACCAATTCTTAATGGACCCAGTAGAGAGCATACTGAATAGCTCAGCTATATGTGAAGGTTTGGACGTCTTGAAAGGGTTTAGGTTTGAAAGGGAGACTACTAACTATAGTTGCGTCTTCTACCTTTTCCTGGGTGTCTATTACCAGCTAAGACCAAACTAGACTCTTCTGTAAACTGCATCATTTTCTCTTCTCTGTAGTCTTACAAGGTGGATTACATTCCATGTTTACAGATGAAGAAATAGGGGTTTGGAAAAATTAAAAATTTGATCAAGGTTACTCCAGTAGAAGTGGCAAAATATTTTCCTCTCCCTAAGCCCCACATTTCTTCACAGCCACATGCTACTGTGCAAGAAAGCAAACAAAGAAAAGGTCATGGCAGGGACTTGAAAACAAATTTCCCTTTCTTCACATCTGTCTCAGGCTTGGCTTCTCTGCCCTTCACCTTTCCATTAACTCTCTAATCCTGCAAAGAACAGAAATTGGATCACACCCTGCCCAAAGGGAGGGTTTAAAATTTTCTACCTGGATACTCTTTCAGTTTTCAAAGTTTGTCATTCGCCCTTCAGATAAGTTACATGGGACATTTCATGTTTATTTCAGTAGCTTTCCTATTGTGGTCGAGGTAATAATGAGTTTTATTTCTTTTTGTTTCATTTTTTGTTTTTTTGAACAAGACACGTTTCTCCCTTGTTGAGCAATATGATAACCATATATTTCCTTCCTACGTCAAAAATTACCCTTAATTACTTTCAAGTGCAATAAAACCTGTCAAAAGTCTGACCAGATTTTTTTTTTTCCCAAGCAAGAAGTCATTAAAGCCAAAGGTTGACTGATACAATGGAAGGCAGGCAACGAACTTTCCTTTAGTATTTGCTACCACAATTGCTATAAACCAAAATTATTCTCTCCTTGATTGAAAGGCGATCGCCTTAACAGTGTACGTTAATAAAACATGATTGTCTAAGAGGAAGCAAGTCATGATGTGTTGATGCATTTAATTGACAAGACAGAGAGAATTAGAGAGCTCAGAGGTATTTTTTGAGTTTTTATCTCTGTTGAGCAACCTTGGGCAGGCTGCTTAATTTCTCCATTGCTCAGTCTCCTCATCTGTAAAATGGGGATAATAGCACTCACCTAGCTCACAGAGGCATTGTCAGAATTAATTAACTTAAGAAAAGTCCTCTGAGATCTCTGGATGACTGGTGCCATGCAATTGCAGATGATTACTATCCTTATTATTCTGACACTTGCCCATAAGGCCCATCGATCAAATACAGTTCTAGCTGAACTGGGCAGAGCAATGGATTCTGCGACTGCATTCAATGGCAGTTTGCCCTGAAGATAAAGTCTGTCACATACAATGTTTCCCTAGAGCAAGCTTAAGCTTGTAGCAGTATTGATGTAGGTGATCTGCCCGCCAGGATGCACAGAGGCAGTTTAACTAGAGCTAATTATGGCCGGCAATGATGCCAGAGCCAAGAACTCACCTCTGATTATGATGGGATGCTCAAAGAAACTATTTCGGAACCAGATAATCAGACAGGATTTTCTGCACTGTTGGTTTCAGTAGTATTGTGAAGGATGTCAGGGCACCTCAAATTTCAGAGGAAGGAGACTTGTAATGCTTTTCTAGAAAGGAAGAGAACCGGAGAGAATTGTTATCCTTGCAAATTGCCCATTGTGATGTTCATCACTTATTTATCTTGGCCATTTCTTTTTATTGTTGCACAAATTTATGTTTGTGCTTAGAGTAGGAATGAAGGGACGGACAGAATTGGCAAGCAGGCCAGGTAAGATGGAGCTCCCAATATCGCAGGGGCTTTTGATCTAAGAGAGCAAGATAGACATGTGCAAACAAGGTACAGAGAATAGAGGAAGTCCAACTATGAGGAAGCTTCAAGCCAATGCTGAGTGTAGGTGCTTTGATGTGGTGTGGTTCATGTTATTAATCAGAACATCATAAGCTATCGAACGGTATAATGTGTCAGTGAAAATATTCTCATTTCCAAGACTACCGCCTTAGTGCAAATTACTATTGTTCTTCTCCACTGGATTCCTTGGATAACTTTTGGCTGATATTCCCTGTTCCAACCCTTGGCCTCGAGGTCTAGTCAACACAAACCTGATCACTCAGAGACCCTATTCTTCTGCTTAAGTCTTTCAAGACTTCTTTCCCCATTATACTTAGAATCAAATCCAAACTTTCACCATTGCTTCTTATGGCTCTGTATCATTTTTATCGCCCATCTCTAGACTAATCTTATTCCGAAATCCAGCTGTTGTCTAAGCTCCATCCATGTCTGTGTCCTTTCAGTGCCCTGAAACTCAGGTATATACATATATATTTTTTTTGCCCCAGGGCTTTTGCATGTACTTTCCTGCCTGGAATGTTCTTCCTAGGTGACTTGCACTGGGCTAGACCCTAATACTCAAAACATTTTATTTACATGTGACATATTCAAAGGTTCTATCTAAATCATCATCTTCCCCTCCCTTGCCAAACTCCTGTATACTGCGGTTCCCCTTCCTCATATTTATTAAAATCTATAATTATTCATTTAGTCACTCAAACACTCATTCACTCTTTCATTTACTTCTTCATTGGTCTGTCCCCTACAGAAGATGGACTCTCAGGAGAAAGAACTTGTCCTTAACCCTTATTAATCAGTAGCCTGAACAAACATAAGATTTCTTAATTTTGAATAATAACTACCTCTATTAAGCACCTGTAGTATGTCATGCATTATGCTAAACACTTTATATCCAAATCTCATTTTTCCATGCAACAACTTTGAGAGCTTGGTGTCACTGAACAGCAGTCAATACAATTAAATTGAAGTTTAGGAACACCGACACTTGTGAAAGCCCGCAGCTTGGATCTAGGGAAAACTGGATTCAAACACCAGCCTTCCTGGCTCCAAAGCCAAGGTTGGTCCTATCGTTTCCTGATTTGGAGGCTGGATGAGCAGTCCGAATGAAGGGGCCGATGCTACATCCTATCTTATTGGCACCGAACATGGATTGGCTCGAAAGGCATTTTTGGGAGATTGAATTTAAAAGAAAACTGTAAATCATTAAGTACCTTTGTTAAGTACTGAAAACTTGGTGATGACTTTACAGAAGAGAATTAGTAAAAGCACACGTACAAAAAACCTTGAAAAGAATAACCCCAAACAATCTTTTCCTGTCCTTCTTAGGAAATCTTCCCATTTATTTTCCAACTGCTTCTCAACTAAAGTCATCTCAATCTTTGGATTCTGATTATTGTCTCTTGAAGGGAAGTTTAGGGAATGTGAAAATTATTTCACTTTAAGTTCATTCCAATTCACTTAAAAATTTTTGCGCATTTGAGAATCTAAATACATGACTAAAGAGCAGAAACCTATTGGACTAAAGGGTAAGCACATTGTGGCTTTCCTTTTCTCCAATTTTGATATTTAACACGTGATATTTTGTTTGTGGGTTGGAGCACTCTTGAAATTAATACAAATAAACAGGTTAGCTTTTAAGAATGAGACAAACATTCAAAGAGAAGTGTGGTTTTTTTTTTCTTTGCCAAAATTGAAAACGAGTCATTTATGCATATATGGATGGATTTTCCAGAATGGTATGAGTGTTTTTTTAGAAAGGTAGTTTTTTGTGTGTGTGTTTTGCGTGTTTGTTTTCAGGATTCTTTTGCTGACAGGTTTCCAGTTGCCTGTGATGATAGTAAAAAGATGTTAAAATAAAGATATTCATGTATTTAAGTCATCAAATCTCAACCAGAGCAATCAAAACAACCACAAGGCACATGAAGATGAAATTTCAAATATTGTGGCACAGCTGTGGACTGCTAGGCAACAAACAACTAAACTCAAATCAGAAGTGTACGTTAAAATCAAATAATATGTCTGTGTCCCAGAGACTAGGATATGTACGAAGGGGATAAAAGATAACGCAAGTTGCTTTTTTTAAATGTTTTATTTATTTTTGAGATAGAGAGAAAGACAGCCAGTGTGAGCAGGGGAGGGTCAGGGAGAGAGGGAGACAGAATCTGAAACAGGCTCCAGACTCTGAGCTGACTGTCAGCACAGAGCCTGACGCAGGGCTCAAACCCATGAACTGTGAGATCATGACCTGAGCTGAAGTCGGACACTTAACCGACTGAGCCACCCAGGAGCCCTGAACACAAGTTGCTTTCGCCTGTTAGGACTACTGATGATGACAGGAGAAGTAACTGATAAATCATTTTATTTATCTATTTTTTTAATATTTTTATTTATTTCTAGGAGAGAGAGAGAGAGACAGCGTGAGCAGGGGAGGGTCAGAGAGAGAGGGAGATACAGACTCTGAAATAGGCTCCAGGCTCTGAGCCGGCAGTAAGCACAGAGGCCGACACGGGGCTGGAATCCACGAACCGCGAGATCATGACCTAAGCGAAAGTCGGACGCTTAACCGACTAAGCCACCCAGGCGCCCCTGATAAATCATTTTAAAGCAGTCAGTGTTAGGATATATGTAGTCCCAGGGCTCTATGAGAGGACAGAAGGTAGGGCCCCAAATCCAGCATGGCAGAATCACGACAGCCTTCCTGGAGGAGGTGGCACCTAGACTGAATAAAGAAATGCTTTGTCAAGAGCATAACGGTAAATAGGACCACCTGAAACTTCTTTTTCCTTATCAGCTCATTCCCTTCTATTGTAACCAGGCTTCTCCTCAAGCAGAGAACATTACTGCTGTACCCAGTTTCCGGATGTGTTGTTTCTTTAGACAGGAAAGGATTTTTCTCTTTCCAGCAACCATTTGAAAAATCTAAGTGAAAGATGCTGATTTTCTTTGGTTGGATTTCTTTTCTAATTGTTACTCTAATCCCTTTGGCCAAAAAAAAGTGGTGTTCTCTAATCTAGCTTTGACTCATCCAATGTACCTAGCACATTACTAGCTATTTAAGATGACAGCTTCCATTTAAAACCTATGACTTAATATGCCGAGAAAGGCCTCAAAAGAGAAGAAAAAAGCATTTATCAGATGTTAAAAAACAAAATTCAACTGAGTAAATTTTAAAGATCTTATTGGATTTACTTACCAATTCATGAATTGAGTAGCATCTCATCAGGGAAATAGAAAGGGGCTCTGAAAAGTTATGCAAAATGAAAGACTTTTATAGGAGAATGAGGTGGGAAAAGGAAGTATTAGCAAAAAGTGGATTGTGTACAGCAAAGTCACCTTCCTTTAGAGGATGGTTAGGGTCTATCAGGCAGATTACCTCACTAAAGCTGACCGGGTAATTCCAGATTAACTGGTTTAAGATTCTACTCTTAGGAGACGTTGAAACTGTAATTAATTAGGTATTAAGTCTCTATTGGGTGACTTGGGTTTAGCACAAACGACTCCATTTGGGGCCTGTTGTCTCTTTATTTGTTAACACAAATGCAGCATAAAGGATTGTTGACCTGATGAAATAGTTGATATTCTAGGGACTATCTTCCAGCCTACCAGTGGCTAAAGTAATTAAGGCACTGGATACATTTTAGGTTTGCCTACTGAGAGACGGACGGGAAGGAAGAAACAAACATTTGCTAAGTTATTTTCTGTGCTAAACTTTTTCTATGTGTTTTATTTTTGCCATCTCATAAAAAATCTTACTACAAGCTTCAAATATAAGTATTAATTTAAGTATGGGAACAGAGAGGTTAAATAACTCTTAGAAGATCACAGGGATTAAGAAGTCACAGAGATTTAATTTGTTTTTAATTAGCAATTCCGTGTTCCCTCTACTACACCATGTGGGTACCTTGGAAAACAATATTTGTAGCATAATGTATAATCTTCCAAATGGCCAGAGGTGTGCAAATAGGAGCACTGTTTTGTTTTCTTTTTTTGCTGACTTTATGATAAGATGGTCTTTTTTCTTCTGATTTTAATGTGCTGTGTCAGGAGAAAATATATAATGAGTGCTCTGGATTTTCTGTCTTTTGAGCTGATTCTGTAAGATGTGTCACATGTCTCTTCCTTAGAGAGAGTAATTAATGGAGTGTATTGTTATTTCCATATGATGTCGTCTCTGGAAGAATTTCTCTTTGGGCACACAGTGTGGGGTTGGGGGGGGAGAGGGACATTTGTAAATTTCTGCATTCATAGTGAGCATTTTCCCAATAGGATGGCACAAGAAAACATCAATAATTAAACGGAAAATACCTCTTCATCTTTACAGAGAGATCTTCATATTAAGCTTGGGTGACAATTCTTTTGGAAAGGTCACTATCGCTGGCTCTCCAATCGTGGCAGAATATGGGGCAGGGGTGGTGACCCAGCAAAGACAATGCTTGGGTCATTCCGTGGGAAACCAATAACTGCTCCCAAGTTTGGCTCATTGCTCATTTCATTATATCTGCACAAGTTTCCCTGGGAATTTTTTTTCCCCTCTGTCAGGTAAACGTTAGGCATAGTTACGGAGCCAAAAGAGATGTATATATGGGGGTTGGGGGGAGGAGGTATATCTCATTTTATTACTCTTTTGTGTAATAGTAGTAAAAGTTTTGTAGGGAGTATTGTATACAGTAAAACAATCATTTGTCAAAGGGTAAACTTACTGAACACCAATGCTCTGTTTTTAAAAGATCCCGTGTGTGTCATGAACTACACAGTGTTCATAAAAAGTTGTACTCCAGGGTTAGATATTCTTGCTTCCTCAATTACTAGAGTTTTCTGAAGTCTCTCAAGGAAGAGGATTAAACATTTATTGTCAGGAAGCACCAGGTTGCACTCTGTCCCTTGCTTTGACACATTCATTAGCCCAGACTCTAAAGTTTCAATTACTGAATCCATAAAATACTACCACCAAAGAAAAATGTTAAAAGCAGTGAAAGAGAGAGAAAAAAAAAAGTACAACAAGAAACAATACACTGCAGTTTTGAAGACTCTATTTTTTGCCCTGTCATTTTAGTTTGGCCATTATAGGCAGTATCTGGAATGAAACCTGAAGTTATATATGAGTCATAATCCACTCTGATGGGTTATTTACTATTTGAGGTCATGAGAAAATAAGAAATTTGCTATCTTTTATCTTTACACCTTTGTGGAGAGTTGAAATGACTCATGGAGCAGATGAGGAAAATGACAGAAATTAGCAAAAATTCCTCATGGTGAATTGGCAGACACAGAACATTTTTAGATAATGACGCACACTTAAAGAAGGTAACTGAAGAGAAAGGTAAAAGACAATATCTATGACATGATAATTCGGAAACTCTAACTTGAAGGACTAGCATAAATTACATGTGCAAAATTAAAATAGGGTTTTAAGATACAGAATACTGGCTTGAGTTCTGACATGTAAAATGATTGAAAGTTGTCAGCCCCATGCTTGCAATGATAAAAAATTTGGACAATCTGGAAATCAATGATTTTTTTTTCCTTGAACCAATTAGAGAACTGTCTGAGGGAGAATCACCACCCTGAAACCTCTAGAGGTAGATGCCTCTAGGGAGATACACAGTCTGGATCTGCTTACCTGGAACAGAAGTCTTGGAACCATAAAGTGGCAATAACACCAAAGTGGTAATTTTGGTGAATTGCTTGAGGCTCAGTGTAAACTGGTATGAAATTTAGTAACACCTGGTGGCCACAGTCACAGCACGGGGCACAATTATCTGGGTTTTACCTCCAGGAACTGGACCAGATTCTTGCAGTAAAGGTATAGGAAAGATACCCTCATATCCCTGGCTAAAGGGAAGGAAAGAATAATCACTGTGAAATTCCTCAAAACCTTCTCCAAACAAAAGACCAACTTCTTGTGGAAAGAGCTTTGCCAGAGCCTAATCCCAGTTGTCAGAATGGAATTCCTCCCACTGAAGGCCCCTTTAGCTTTCTTGCCTCACCTTCATTGGGGAGCTGTGGGGCTCAGTGCTTCAAGGAAATAGATGGGGAATACCACAGCTATAGAAGAGAATAAGGACTGACGTGTAATCAGAAGACTATAGAACACTCTGCCTCCCCCTGATTTTACCACTACACAAACAGGACTGTGGGATAAGTACAGTGGGCTAGAAGTGGAAAAGCTTTACATGCAGACCCTTGCAGAACAACACATAAAAAAGACTAATGCAAGGACACTGGAGGAGCTCGAAGCCTTGAACATCTACAACAGGAGAAAACACCAAACACAGTCCTCCAACGCCTAGCCAGATTAATTTAATTCTATGCACTAAGGGAAAACTCCTCAATTCTTATTAGTTGATCAGCATGTCTGGCTTTCCAGAAAAAAACATTACAAGGCATGTCAAAGGCAAGAACAAATAACCAAACAGCAAAAACTGTCTTGAAAGAGAAAGTAGGCATAAGTACCAGATTCACATATAACACAGATTTGGGGATTACTGCACAGGGAATCTATAATGATTATAAGTGACATGTTAAGGATTCTAATAAAAAAAATAGAAAACATGAAAGAACAGATGAGTAATGTAAGTAGAAAGATGGAAATCTTACAAAAGAGTAAAAAACATTGTAACACAAATGAAGAATGCTTTTTTTATAAGTTTATCTGTAGACTTGATGTGGCCAAAAAGAGTCTTTGAACTTGAAAATCAGTCAATTTGAAAATCAGCTTCCCAGGCTGAAATACAGTGAGGGGAAATATTTTTTAAACAGAACAGATATTCAAGAACTATCAAAAAATGTAATCTATACAACTTTGGAATAGGAAAAGAAAAGAGAATTGAGCAGAATAAATACTTGCACTAATAAAAGCTGAGAACTTTTCTAAATTAATGAAATATAGCAAACCACAATTCCAAGAAGATTAAAGGACACAAAACAGGATGAATACCAAAAAAGTACTATATTTAGGCATATTATATTAAAACTGTAGAAAAAATAAAAATGAGATATCTTGAGAGAAATCACAGGAGAGGGGAAAAAACCGCCTTACCTACGAAGGAAGGAATGAAAATAACTACAATCTTCTCATTAAAAAGAGTGCAAGCAAGAAGAGTGTGGAGGGAAACTTTTAAAAGAACCTTACTTCCACTGACTCTACCCCCACCCCTGCCACCACCAATCTGGAATTCTATATTCAGCAAAATTATCCTTCAAAAGTAAACAAGAAATACTTTTTCAGACTAATAAAAACTGAGGAGATTAATCTCCAGCAGACGTGCCCTGCAAGAAATGTTAAAAAAAATAAGTTCTTTAGGCAGAAAGAAAATGAGATGTTATGGACTAAATGCTGTGTCCCCTCCAAAATTCATATGTTAAAATTTTAACCCCTCAGTGTGGCTGTATTTGGCTATAGGCTCTTTAAGGAAGTGATTAAGGTTAAACGAGGTCACATGGGTGATATCTTGGTAATATTAGTGTTTTATAAGACACCCACTAGAGCGCAGCCATGCTGTTCTCTCTCCTCTCTCTCTCTCTCTCTCTCTCTCTCTCTCTCACACACACACACACACACACACACACACACACACAGTGATTTAGGACTATAGGAGAAAATGTACAGTGAGTCTGAGTTTCTTATAGTGCCAGAAAGGAAGGAAGTTCTCAAGAAAAGAAAACACATCCCATATGTGATGAGTGTATGTCAAAGGCTCATGGGACTCCAGTAGAAGAGCTCCCTGTGGCCATATCTGGAATAACTTGAGTGACAAAATAATTCAGGTAGTGTGACAGTCAATATTGTGTGTCAACCTAGCTAGGTCATAGCACCCAGGTATTTGGTCAAACCTTATGTTTCTGTTAAAGATATTTTTTTTCAGATTAGATTAACACTTAGATCATTAGATTTGAGGGGCTCCTGGGTGACACAGTCAGTTGAGTGTCCAGCTCTTGATTTCAGCTCAGGTCATGATCCCAGGGTTGTGGGATTTAAGCCCTGAGTTGGGCTCCATGCTAAGCATGATGCCTGCTCTCTCTGTCTCTCTGTCTCTGTCTCTGTCTCTTCTCTGTCTCTCTCTCTGTCTCCCTCTGCCCCTCTTCTCTGCTTGCGCATGCTCTCTCTAAAAGAAGTAAAATTTAAAATTTTTCAAAATCATTACTTTTGATTAAAACAGATTTCCCCCAGAATCCATGTGGGCAGTTCTTCATCCAATTCGTTGAAGGCTGACTTCCCCAGAGAAAAGAAGAATTCTTCCAGTAGATGGCTGTTGGACACCAGCTACAAATCCTCCCTGGTCTCCAAGGCTCCCCTACCCTGAAGATTTTGGACTTGCGAGCCTCCACAATACCAGAAGCCAGTTCCTTAAAATATATGTATATCTACATCTCTGTCTAGGTCTATAATCTACCTTATTTTCATCCATTTATTGTCTTCTTGCAGAACCCTGACTAAAAAAGGTAGTAAGTATTGGATTATAGTCCCACGTATAAAGATTTATCATATTCAAGAATTCCAAATAATCGATGTAAGCAACCCCTCAAGTAGAGTTTCTTCCTCACCTCCACCCCTTTAGTGTAGGTTGTCCTCAGTGAGTTGATGCTAAAGATTAGTGTATAGGAAAAAGAAAACAATATAATTTTATAATGGAAAAACCTGACAAACACTATCTTGGCCCAGCAACCAAAATTAACCTCAATGTAAGTCATGTTGATAGCATACACTGTTAATATGATTGGATGAGAATGATATTTTACTTCTTAGGTCTTCATTTCAAAACACATAACTCCAGTCTACCCATGGGAAAACATAATACAAACCCAAATTGAAGGACCTTTTTTACAAAACACCTGCCCAGTACTCCTCAAAACTGTCAAGGTTACTAAAAGCAAGGAAAGCATAAGAAACTGTTACAACCAAGAGGAGTTTAAGGAGACATGATTACTCAATGTAATCTAGGATCTTAGATGAGGACCCTGGAATAGAAATACTTTATTTAAGTAAAATCTAAGAAAATCTGTATGAAAAATCAGTAGAGAATAAATAAAGTGTAAGTATGTTAGGGGCGCCAGGGTGGCTTTGTCGATTAGGCGTCCGACTTTCGCTTGGGTCATGATCTCGCAGTTCGTGGGTTCGAGCCCCGCGTTGGGTTCTGTGCTGACTGCCAGCTCAGAGCCTGTAGCCTGTTTTGGAGTCTGTGACTCCCTCTCTCTCTGGCCCTCCCCTGCTCACGCTGTCTCTCTCTCTCTCTCTCTCTCTCTCTCTCTCTCTCTCTCTCCTAGAAATAAATTTTAAAAAAACATTAAAAATTAAAAAAAAATAAAGTGTAAGTATGTTGATTCATTAATTCTGAGAAATGTGTCATACCAATGTAAGATGTCAATGATAGGGGAAGATCGTTGTAGGCTGGATAGAACCCTCTGTACTACCTTTACAACTTTTTTGTAAATCTAAATTCATTCTAAAATAAAAAGCTTATTAGAAATACATATACACTAAGAGAAAATAATATTTTGAGTAAATAACATTACTGGCAAAACATCAATCGCTTCTTTCTTTTGAGGAAAGAGCTAAACTGAACAGGAATTTTAGTAGAAGTAGGATCTCTCATGTAAAGGACCCAAATCTTCAGGATAAAATAGCTCTGATTGTCTCTCTTGGCAACTAGTATTGACTTGTGAAAATCAGACTTAAACTAATTTCCATGGTTTTTGCCGTACTTTTCAGATATAAAGACTAATAAAAGCATTTGATTGCCGTTTCTCCAAATGCATCCTGAATATACCACGAGTACACTTTCCATGCTTTGTGTCGATGGGAAATTCATCTCTAACCATAAGGCAGTTGATTTTCATCAACATCTTTTTCGTATACTACTGATTTGTACCTGGCCAAGCCCACTATTACAGGACACTTTGTTTGAGTGTGACCTGCTCTCTTCTCTGCTTGGGCTCTCTGGTTTGTTCAAGTTACCAAAGTACAGAAATAGCTGCGGTTTGGGCAGTATCCATTCTCTTTTTCCATAAGGAATACTCACTCTTTAGCAATGAGCATTTTCAAATGCAAATGACCCTCCAAATTAGGGCAGTCCTCCTTCTTAGAGCCACTACTAAGCCACCACCTGCGTGTGTTCCTATTCAAAGCTGGTCTACTCAGCCCATATGCATCTCCTCCAGTGTTTTATTTGACAATCTGTTTCAGCTTCGCAAGGGAGCTAGCAAATTATGTATTGCTCATTTTGTCAAAGTCATCATTGATGACAATTCCGGCATCAAGAGGCTCATTTTATTCTGCAGATGTTTTTATCAAATAGAAGATAAATCATGGTTCCCCATCTTGTTTTGTGTTGTACTTCTGGGAATAACGGAGGGCACAAATAAAAACCCTTTCATTAATAAAGAAAGAAAGGAATAGACTCAAGAGGATCACCATGCATGATTTTCAGAGAGGCAGAGCCCACACTGGTAAAAGATTATATTTAGCACCAAAGTAACAGGCTTGGAATAGGGGGAAGTGGTGTTGTGGGAGGGAATCTTAATTTTTAAAGGTTCATTTCCTCTCATTCCTTTGGGAAGAGTGGGACCAGTTTCATTTAGAATTCCACTCCAGAGTAATGTTCACCATAGAATCTTCTAGAAGGGGGCACTATAAATTATTCCTGGAAAAATAAATGATTAATCTCACCAGTAAATCATTGTGAGAAATCGTCTTGATCTTCTCAAGAAATGTAGCTATGCTCTCAGTGATGTTTGATATAGCACCAAGAGGTCAGTAGATCTCCTGATTTGGCCTGCTGAAGTCTCTACTCAAATTTAGAATTGACAGGGGCTGGGAGGGTATGGGTATGTGAATCTGTCCTTACCTTCAGGTATCAGGTATAGAGAGCTAATGAAAGTAGAGCAAGACTCTGAAATACAAAGAAATCCTTACATTACATGCAAGGCACCAGTATTTTATTAGGATTCCATATGTGTGATTGAAATGGCCAGACATGCTTCACTGTGGTCCCTATAGTTTCTAGGACAATGTGGAGTTTGATGGGATTGAAGGCAGGGACCCGTGTGATACTTATCAGAGGAGAATGAGCAAATGTTAAGTGACATATGACCCTCCAAGATGCAGATGACAGCATTGTGAGAGGCAGCCAAGGGGAGATAGTGTTTTGGAAATTTTCTAGAGGATACTGGGAGAGAAAACATTAGAGAAGGAGCTGACAGTAGAAACTACAACTCTAGTTTGCTACAGCTCTAACTGCCCCTATTGCCATCATTTCCAAGAATGTGGGTTATGTGCCAGGCACAGTAGTATGCTCTTTACACATATTACTACTCATTGTCTTCGCAACTACGTGCATGAAGACATTATCTCATTTTGTCTCAGTACGCAAAATGGAGGCTCACAAAGGTTTTGCTCAAGACTACATGGCTAGTACTTTCTGAATCAGTTTGGACAGTGGCTAAGAGCATAAGAGCTGCATTTGAAACGTCTTTGGTTGGGATCTGGACAATCCAACATTTCTGACCATTAGGACCTCTGGCAATCAGTATTGCCTTTAATTGGATGTGTGTACTTTCTTGGCATCATCACTGTATTTATTCATATATTCCTTTACCACCTATTTATTGCTGATCTCCTATCTGACAAGCACGATGCTAGACTCTGGCCAACAGGGATAAAATATATTCTCATTCTCCCCAAATAAGAGAAAGGAATTAGTGTAGTAACCTCTTGTTCTGCCTGGAGTACCCATGGACAGTTATTTCTTTTCTACATCCATGCCCTTTTCAGACTCTAACAAGCCTCTCCAGGAAATCCTTAGATGCTCTGCATCAGCATTGCAATTTACTATTTAAGGGAGAGATTCCTTCTTATTGTCCAAATGTTCTCCCATCAAGTCTGAATAAAACATAAACTGATCAATATATAAAGTAGCCATAAAATTAGGCCACTGCAGTGACTATTTGTGTCGTTGTTGTTTTTTTCTCCCTCTTACCTTACTTCCACATGATTTAACATTAAAGTTAAGGCAAGAACATCAACAACAAAAGAACAGGAAAAGCAAATAAGATTTTAACAAGCTTTCAATAGACTGACAAAAGAAGATGGGAAACTAGAAACATGAAAATAATAAGCAGTAACTCTGCCAAGAAATACAGCCTCTAAATGGATCCTGAATGAGAAATTTACTTATTTATTTGTATCTTTCAGTTCAGTTTTGCGTAAACTATTTTTTCCCTCTTGTTCTGAAAACGATTTGGATTTATTGCATCTCCTGGTGGGTTTTTTTTTCTTTTTTTTTTGCAATTTTCATTTGTTTCTCAACACCCAATCTCCTTATTTTAACATCTCTTTATGTTCAGATTTTTCAAACACCGTTTACTCTTTTTTTCTTACAAATAGAAATCATGGATTGAACAGTTATTGTTAGTGCACAAATAGCTTAAGACAGATCGTAAAGTCCCTAGTGATCAAGGAACTATATAATGCTGACTAGCTGTAGCAGCGACAGCAAAAATTTTCATAAGCCAGATGCTTAGCTTTTAGCTCAACCCCATCAACTTATCCTCACCATGTGAGAATCCCCCATTACTTTTCCAAAAAGACAATTGCCTTTCTGGCCCTCAGAGAAATTCTGCAGTTTCTGAGGTGTTTCCCAGCTTCATTCTTTCTACGACTGTAATATAACTAAACATGGCAAAAGACAGGCATGCACTATTATTTTTTTTTTTACCAACCATAGCAAATTCAGATGCCGAATTTTAAAACAGGCTGTAGTAGATTCCTTTTGGATAAGATTCTGCTTCTTGTAGTAAAGAAGCTTAGACATTGCTCATAAGCATAGATAGTGAATAGGCAGTTTTCCTTTTCCAAAGAGCAAACATAGTTTGGATGTATCATGATTCAAGTTATAATGACTTAAGGTATCTGCACATGACAAAAGGTTTTTTCTTTTAATTTACTGATTTTATCAGTTTAATCACTTAAAATTTTCCCCTTGGTTTTTGTTTTGTTTTGTTTTTGTTTTTTTCTTAAATAGTTTATTGTCAAGTTGGTTTCCATATAACACCCAGTTCTCATCCCAACAAGTGCCCTCCTCCATGCCCATCACCCCCCTTCCCCTCTCCCCCACCCCCATCAGCATTGTTAGTTCTCAGCATTCAAGAGTCTCTCATGGTTTGCCTCCCTCCCACTCCCCAACTATTTTTCCCCTTCTCCTTCCCCATGGTCCTCTGTTAAGTTCCTCCTAATCCTCCTACACGTGCAAACATATGGTATCTGTCCTTCTCTGCCTAATCAGTTAAATTTTAACCCATATAAACTCTCTTTAGAGTTAGTTTTTATAACATTAGGCAAGCTGTTAACTTGTTTTTTTAACTTTGCTCATAGAACTGCAAAATCCATTATATGGGAGCAATGCATTTCTTAGAACTTTTCTCTCAGAGACATGAGGAAATTAATTCTCAGAAATATTTTGTGTTGAGGACATCATCTGTGTAAAAATAAGATGGAAAATGAACTACCCAGCCAGAGGGTAACAACCAATATCAATATCCCATTTAACCAGTGGTTTTGGATATTTTTTAGCTCAGTGTGAGTCAGCTATATGAGGCAGATTCCTATGCCCAGGAGTGAGCATGATCCATGGCTGTGTGAAGAGAATTAGTTGATCTAGAATACAGGAGGTGATGGTTCTGAACTACTGAGAGCCAGGCAGGCTGCACGAATACACACCGGTATATTCGTTTTCTAGGCTATCATCACAAACCACTACAACCTGGGTAGCTTATAACAACAGAAATTCTAGGTCTAGAGGCTACTAGTCTGGAATCGAGGTGACACAAAGGGGCTGCATACCTTCTCTGAAAGGTCTAGGGGTGGGTCCTTCTGTGCGTCTTCTAGCCTCTGTTGGCTGCCAGCAATCACTGGCAGTTCTCAGTTTATAAATACAGTTCTTCAGCCTCTGCCTTTGTCTTCACATAACCTTCTCTCCTATGGGTTAGAGTCTGTGTGTGTGTATAGATTTCCCTCTTCTTAAATGTATGCTAGACATAGTGCATGTAAGGCCCACCCTAACACAGTATGGCTTTATTTTAATTTTATTATATCTGCAAAGACACTATTGTCAATAAGGTCACATTTAAAGTTTCCAGGGGAAGATGAAATTTGGGGAGGAGACACTATCCAGCTCCTTACACTAAGATTCCAAGCTCCATTTCAGATGACATATATCTAAGAAGGCTCTCAAACTTCACATGTTCAAGTCTGAGCTCTAAGTCTGAGCTCTTGGATCTGCTTGTCCCCAAATACCCATTCCACCCAGTGCCTTCTCATCTCAGTTCAACAACTGAGTCCTTCCAGTTGTTCAGGCCCAGAGACTAAGAATTATCCCTTTTGGGGCGCCTGGGTGGCTTAGTCGGTTAAGCGTCCAACTTTCACTTAGGTCATGATCTCGCGGTTCGTGGGTTCGAGCCCCGCGTCGGGCTCTGTGCTGACTGCCAGCTTAGAGCCCGGAGCCTGTTTCAGTCTGTGACTCCCTCTCTCTGACCCTCCCCTGCTCACGCTGTCTCTCTCTCTCTCCTAGAAATAAATAAAACATTAAAAAAAAAAAAAGAATTATCCCTTTTAAGTGGCCTTCTTTCACAGCCCACATCCAATACCTCAAACATTTCTCTCAGTGACAGCTGCAAATTATATGTAGAATCTGGCCCATTCTCACTCCCTTTACTGAGAATGCTGCTGTATGAGCTGCCATCATCTCTACCATGTATTATTTCAATAGTCTTCCAACTGGTTTCCCCACTTGTACTTTTCTTCACCTACAGTCTAATTTCAACACACCAGATGGAGTAATCCTTTTCAAACATAGGTCAGATTCTACCACTCCTCTGCTAAAAATCTCTCCAGTGACTCCTTATCTCATTCACAGTAAAATCCTTAAAAAGGCCCAATGTTAACCTGCCTCCCTGCCTATCTGACCCCTTCTTCCCATCTCCCTCTCTCTGTTCCATTTACATGGCCCCTAGCAGTGTGTCACATACACCAGTTAGCTCCCACATTGGTGTCTTTGTCTGGCTATTCCCTCTATTCGAAAATAACTTTGAAGTCACTTAAGTCTCCACATCATTGAAGGAATCAAGGTAAGTTGGACAAAATCTTGTTCAAAATGATGTAAAATAAACTCATGTGTCATTCCTAGTTCTCTGAATTAGAGTAACGAAAACTATTGATTACACTAAAGAAATACCTCCTTTTAATAATTTGATCACTTATAATAATAATAACAATATAGTACTTTTTTATGTTTATTTATTTTTGAGAAAGAGACAGACAGAGTGTGAGTGAGGGAGGAGCAGAGGGAGATGGAGACAGAATCCAAAACAGGCTCCAGGCTCTGAATTGTCATCACAGAGCCCAATGCAGGGCTCAAACTCACAGAGAGCGAGAGCATTACCTAAGTTGAAGTTAGATATTTAACCAACTGAGCCACCAAGGAACCCCGGAATATAGTACTTTCAAAATACTTTTTATGCATGTACTAGACACTGTTAAGTGACTTTCATACTGTAATGTGGTTTATAAACTCTTCGTGAGCTCTAGATCCATTAGGATATTGAAAAGATAAACCTCAAACTATGGCAAGGGAGAAAACAGTGTATAATTCTATGATGATGGAGAAACTCTCTTCTGTATCCTTCTCCAATATAAGCCCATTAACTCTGAGTGCCTAATCCTAACCTTCTGGTCCCCTAGGCCCATTGGTAGCTTCTGGGAAAGAGTGGATATATAGACAGTACCAAGCCTCTTCTTAACTTTTTTCAACCAAGACTCCTGGAGCGGTCATCTGGATTTATTTACTAACAAAACATAATTTAATAAGAAAAGATTTTTCATAGACTAACAGAATTGTCCAAGAAAACACTAGACAGCTTCAGACAACCAGTTAGCTTTTAACTCAAAAGAATAACAGACATTGTTTATCTATTAAAACGAAGAATGAAACAAGGTGACAGTGAAACAAAAGACATAAGGATTTACAGAAGAAAGTATTAAACAAAAGCCAGAGATGAAAGCCAAGCAGGCAGAGCTCAGGAAGGATATGGAAGAGAACAATGAAAACAGAACAGAGAGCAAAGGCACATAAGAAACAATAATAAGACATAACTTCAACAGAAAATACTGTCAGGTATATTGTAAATGGGTTTGCACAAAATGATTCAGAATAAGATAATATTTAAAATTGATTATAGAAAATATATACTTAGTGTTGAAGACAGAAAAAGGAAATTGACTGCATGTAAACATGGTGTCTGAAGATGAGAATAGAACACATGGAACATAAAAAATATTAATAAAACAGTGAAAATCAAACTACCTTGATATTTAGGAAAAAGCTTGTTTTTGCAGTAAAAATAAAATAAAAAGTATACCTTTTACTATACCATTAATACCAATACATACTGATATAAAGTAATTGAACTTCAAGAATAAAGGATGGGGCACCTGGGTGGCTCAGTAGGTTGAGAAGCCAACTTTGGCTCAGGTCATGATCTCACGATTCATGGGTTTGGGCCTCACGTTGGGCTTTGTGCTTACAGCTCAGAGCCTGGAGCCTGCTTCAGATTCTGTATCTCTTCCTCTGTACCTCCCCTGTTCATGCTCTGTCTCTCTCTGTCTCTCAAAAATAAATAAATGTAAGGAAAAAATTTTTTTTAACAAGAATAAAGTAGAAAAATGGGCTCCTCTTTCAGTTTTTTGGACCAATACAAGTTGTTTGGCTAAAAACAACAAAAATTGTAAGATAATGTATAAAAAAAATTACTTCAAAGTATTAGATACCTAAAAAGAGAGTGAGAAGCTACTAAGTGAAAAATGTGTGGAAATGTAGGACCCCAGAGATATAAGTTGCGTCCTACACTGGAATAAAGGAACATTTGCTCTGAAGGCATCTGTTGCTGCTGGCAAACTTAGACCTTTGTTCTGGCAAGCAGGGCCCATCCAACATTGAACAGAAGACATCCCCACCTTCAGCTGAAAGATAAAAGTGAACAAGACATAACTCTGAACTAAGAAGACAAAGGACAAGTTGTTGTAATGTTGAATAGATAAAGGGTGGAAAAAGAAAGAGAATTAAGAAAACTCTGAAGAGTTGTGGTTTTTGTATTGTTGTTGCATTGCTGTTGCTCACTTGGGGAGTTCAAATTCATGTCACATGAGGATTTCAAGTAAAATGCAAGCTCTAATTTGGGGTGGTCATGAATTTATAGAACTTAATAGAAAGCAACTTATCCTAGGTCATGAAGAATCCATGCTTCAAAATAATTTTTCGAAATAATGAGCAACACACAATCAAAAACATCAAAACACAAAAGAAAAGCATAAAAAGAACCAATACAACTAACAATTGAAACTAAGTCACTAAAACTTTAGGCACTGAAGCTATCTTACAAGTAGAAGCAGGGACTGAAACCCAGGAAACAGTAAAGGGAATCTCCTTAACAGCAAAAAATGTGATATGAAATAAAAAGCATTTGGATTCTCAAAAAGAATGAGTTGTATAGAAGGAAGAATTGTTAGTTTGAGTCATCAAACAATGATTTTATTTTCAATTTTATGAATCAAACTGTTCAAAACCAAATCAAACTCCAAAAATTAATTAAAATGGCATAAACAATAGTAACTGAGAAAAAGAATTTGATCTAGACTTATGAAATACTCTTTTAAGTGGTATAGTTCAGTGTTTCTTATGGATTCGTTTAGACTACTTAGTTAAAAGCTAAACACCATTAATTTTTAGCTTTTAAAACCAAACTTCAGGGGTGCCTGAGTGGCTCAGTTGGTTAAGCATCTGACTTCACCTCAGGTCATAATCTCACGGTTCGTGAGTTCAAGCCCTAGACAGGCTCTGTGCTGACAGCTCAGAAGCTGGAGCCTGCTTCGGAAGATTTTTTTTAACATTTATTTATTTTTGAGACAGAGAGAGACAGAGCATGAGCTGGAGAGAGGCAGAGAAGAGGGAGACACAGAATCCAAACAGGCTCCAGGCTCTGAGCTGTCAGCACAGAGCCCAACGCGGGGCTCTAACCCACAGACCATGAGATCATGACCTGAGCCGAAGATGGTGGCTTAACCGACTGAGCCACTCAGATGCCCCTTGAAGTTCTTTATTAGATTATTATGAAGGGTATCAAAGTTGAGTTTCCTTCCACACACACTTCCTGACCTATAAAAATACCAACATAATGAAAACAATATGGAGGCTTTAGAATTTTACTGTAAGAAGCTATGATCTGTAAAAATAATCTTAACAATTAAGCTATTTTCTCTAAAGTCACAAACAATTTAACAAAATTTAAATTTTCCTTTAATTCCTACAATACTATCCCTCTACTCTTTCTACATTCCAGCTTCTTGCCAGTGAAATTTCTGGTCCTGAAGGATGGAGCATGAGAACAATTAGTTTGTGTTAGAATTAGGGGACTATGTTTAGAGATCCAGCCATGCCTATAAAAGCCTGTGGTAAGCTTATGGTAAGTGCCCTGCCCTCCTGGGGCTTAGTGTCCTCAGGGAGCAGACTCAACAAATCCTAGTTTCCGTAACATCATCCTATGAGTGCACTGAAACTTTATAATACAAGGTAAGAAATGTACAAGTGTACCTGGTGTCATTCCCATTTCCTGGGTAAAAACATCCAGGCCTTTTTTATGACTTATTTCTTCCATACTGACAAAATTTAGTATTTTCTGAATTATCTCTCCCTTCTGCATGGATACTTTCTGTTAATATCAATAAACGTTATAAAATGACAGGTTTTCTTCCCATTAATATTGAGTATACAGTAGTACAATAAAATGATGTTAATTACTTAATAAAAGCAAAATTTGAATTGATGGAAGAAGAGAAACTATAAGCTATTTCTTTTTTCAAAATAAGAACAAAAGCCAAGAAACTTTATAGGAAAACTTGGTTAATAAAAAAAGAATCTTCTGCTCACTAGCAAGTTCTGACAAAGTCCATTGTGTAAGTATATAAAGAAAAGCTGAAGGAAGTTGTCTTTGGGGAGAATCTGCTAAAAGTTTAAAAAACTCAAACTCTGCTTTTATGATTTGACCATTGTCTCCAGCTGATCATCTCCTGGAACTTCATACTCCAGAAATATTTAACATGTTTGGTGCCTCCTTGTCTTTGTGTTTGATGTAGACTCTCCTAATTCAAACATACATCTTTTTATCCAAAACTGTCTATTTATCTATCAAAACTCAGCTCAGCAATCACCTTATACAAGTATCTTTCCTTCACACTTTTGACTACCCTGACACTCTCCCCTACTCCTAAAACCTTCTGATCTCAGATCCTGGAACCTGCTCCTTTTGCTGTGCTCATTCCCTTTCAGTGTATGGGCAGTGGTGTTTTTGCACACGTATCTTTCTTCCTACATTGAAGACAAGGGGTTAAGGATTGACTTGTTTTAATCAGAATAATTCCAACGTTGAGTCAAATGTTTGATAAACAGTACAGTTTGATGAATTTGTGATTGAATGAGTAGGCCCCAACTCTAATCATTTTGATGGTCTTATTAGTATGAATTTACTCATTAACCCACTATTTTTGTTTTTGTTTTTTTAGCAGCTTTACTGAGATCTTATTTATATACCATAATATTCACCCATTTGAACTGAATGATGTAATGATTTTCAGCATCTCTTTTTAGATTTGTACTTCCAAAAATTTTGGCAGTAAACAGTTCTCCTGGCTAAATAAGAAGTTTTAATTTAAGGATAAATAATGAATGAAGAGAGACAGGAAGGAGAAGGAAGAGAATCCAATATAATTATTTCAATGCCTTCAACAACAATACTGGTTAAAGTGAAATAAATATATGATATTAATCACTTGTTAAGGAGATATGCACTTTTAAATCAGATTTATGATATATCATATCTAGGAACTATTAAGTTAAAGCTCTTTAAACTTCATTTTTTACTATATTCATTATAGCCCTTTTCACACCCAGCCTGATATTTTGCGTTTTATGTCTGCATGGAATAGCCAGAATTATGAATTGTATTTCTATATTTCTCTTCAGGATTTGTTGTACTATTTTGTACATAGTACGAGTTAAATAAACATACAATGCATCAAACTGAGAAACAAAAGGGGATAATGGAAGAAATGATGTATCATCACACAGAGGCATAGGATAGGAATAAGATCACAGCTCCATTTTGTCTTTTAAAATCTGAACATTTTAGGGGCTCAATCGGTTAAGCATCCAACTTTGGCTCAGGTCATGATATGGTTCCTGACTTTGAGCCCTATGTTGGGCTCTGGGCTGACAGCTCAGATCCTGGAGCTTGTATCTGATTTTCTGTCTCCCTCTCTCTCCACCCCTCCCCCACTTACACTCTGTTTCTTTCTTTCTCTCTCTCTCTCTCTCTCTCAAAAATAAAAAAGCATTAAAAAAAATTGAACATTTCAGGTAATAGTTTGCAAGTCTTACTAATTTCATTTTTCTACTTCAAATTCCTAGACCAGATTTGTCTTTAGCTACTTATCACTCTGGAGGAATGACGGGTTTCAGAATGAGCCCACCCAAAACATGCCATTTTGGCATGTGGATTACTTTGAGTTGAATTCAATCAAGACCCCAAAAAATCAGGAAGAGCTTGTACCTCCCTCTTAACTGCCTAAATGAATTCAGATCAAGGGCCTGGTCCAGGAAGATAACTATCACCAGAGATAACTATCAAGAATATGACAGGTTTTATGAAGTGGGAGTAAGCTCCACAGGATCTGTTGATCAAATTCCTCTCTGTGTCCCATTGTTTCTGGGATAACAAGAGAAACATTTGTTTACCAAACATCTGTTCTTCCTATCTTCTTATATATTGTCTTTCTTCCCTTTGAAGTCTCAGATACCCTACCCCGTTTTCCTTAGCACAGGATGGCATGTAAACCTCAATTGCCTGACTACTTGTGGGCCCTGTATTCTTAGGAGGCTCCTGTATGTGTGTAATTAAATTTGTTTTTCTTCTGTTAATCTTTTATATCAATTTGCCACCCAAAGAACCTAGAAGAGTAGACAGGAAGTTTTCTTCCTTTCCAGTAGGAACAGGTGTGAGAATGTAACCCTCTATTGATAAAGATCAATTCACCTACTCTTACTATTTCTTGATGAGAGGTTGACAAGCTTCAAATAGTTTCAGGCAACCTCCAATTACGTTTTATAGTAGGAACCTAAAGAGAATAAAGTGAGGATATTTTAAGAAATAATTGTCCAAGTGATGTTACTAAAACTGAACCAGAAAAGCAAGCCCACCCTCAATCTGCTTCACAACTCTCCCACCTCCTGTAAGGGAAAACACTGAGTAAAAAAGCTAACTCATCAGCATAATTATCGGAATCTTGTAAAACTACTTCCACACCCATGGAGTTTGGAGGCCAGTCTAATTTCTTGATTAGCTGAAGGTATATTAAATTGGATCTCTTTGAATTTTGGGAGTTGTCCATCAATAACTAACAGCTTGTTAATTGTTTGTTAATTCCTAGGTCCCTTAACCTGGCAATAGTTTATTTCTCAATCCTTTCATTTAGTATTTACCCATCCATATTCTGCATTTCTTGACATGTTTTTTATTAAGTGCGCATTTATGATTATTCGGGTATTCACTCCTATGTCAAAACCATCTTAATATTCTTTTAACGCATCACTAACTGCATATCCATCTGTATTACACATTTCTTGCCACCATTGCCAGATATATTGTACTTGACTGCAAGACCATTACAACTGCCTTGCAAAGATCCTTTGTGAAAGTCTTGTTTTACAGCAAAGTCATTCCCCCTGCAAAACAGCAAACAAGCAGGGTGCTGCATTATGTCCCCTTTAAGCAATAATTGGTTGCTTTGCAACTCTTTGGCCTGATGCTTCCTAATTTGTAATGCACAAGGCTCTGTTAAAAAAAAAAAATAACATATTCCATTTCTGTTTAGAGAACTAATGGTTGATGCAAAAAGAGATAGAAAATAAGATTGGTCCTTTATTGGTGATAATTATACCAACAATACTGAGCAAGATATGGAAGGGTTAGATAAAAGCAAATGAACTTACTTTTTAAATTGAGTTTACCAGATATAATCATATAACAAAGTACAAATCTTTTAGCTGTTCAATTAAAACTACCTTTTTTCCCAATAATTTAGGGGTCCATTTTTATATTATTTTGCATAAGTATTTCAACCAATTTCCATAAATTTGCATTTTTGTTCAAAAAGCCCTAATGCCAATTATGTAAAATAAATGTAATTAATTGGTGCATTCCACAGCAACTGCATTCAAGCCTAGTTTGCAATCAGTCACTTCAATGGCTGAGTATGGGGATCTGTGGGCTGGTAAACCTGCAAAAGTCCACCCCACAGCCCCCAAAGAAAACTGAAAAGTGAGGTTGGGGAATGTTTCCCAGAGAGGTTAATATATATCAGATAAGAAGCTTTGTTTCAGTAAGCCTAATTCAATGCTGAAAAATAAAGAGTGAAAGACTCATTTGTGCAAACATCTTCATCTTCATGTACCCAACGCTTTTGTATCTAATCCTCAGGCTGACTTGGCCAAGTTAACCAGTAAGCATAACTCTGCTGTTTCCAGCACATCCCTCTGAAGTAAGAGGGGTAGAAAGGAGAGGACTTACTCATACTGTAATATGAAATATTTTTTTTCAAATCAGAGTTAATTCAAGAAGCAATAGAAAAACATGTTGTTGTCTTTTTACTTTATTTAAAAATTTTTAATGTTTTATTTATTTCTGAGAGAGAAAAAGAGACGGCATGAGCAGGGGAGGGCCAGAGAGAGAGGGAGTCACAGACTGAAACAGGCTCCAGGTTCTGAGCTGGCAGTCAGCACAGAGCCCGACGCAGGGCTCGAACCCACGAATTGCGAGATCATGACCCAAGCGAAAGTTGGGTGCTTAACCCACTGAGCCACCCAGATGCTCCATGTTATTGCCTTTGTAAACACAGTTAAGAACATGTGTCTGTAGGGGCGCCTGGGTGGCTTAGTCGGTTAAGCGTCCGTCGGTTAAGCGGGGTTCGAGCCCCGCGTCGGGCTCTGTGCTGGCTGCCAGCTCAGAGCCTGGAGCCTATTTCAGAGTCTGTGACTCCCTCTCTCTCTGACCCTCCCCTGCTCACGCTGTCTCTCTCTCCTAGAAATAAATAAAACATTTAAAAAAATTTAAAAAAAAAAAGAACGTGTCTAGTTTTTCATGTTGTGCTTTTATGCTTTCCCAGTAAATCTATGCCACCCAGGTATGTGTTTCATGTTTGCTAATATGAAGCAAAGAAAATCTGTAGTGACAGCAGTAATTCCAGTTTGTTTGTTTGTTTGTTTTTCTTATTTTTTTCTTTCATAGTTTATTGTTAAGTTGGTTTCCATATAACACCTAGTGCTCATCCCAATAAGTGCCCTCCTCCATGCCCATCACCCCTTTTCCCCTCTCCCCCACTCCCATCAACCTTGAGTTTGTTCTCAGTATTTAAGTGTCCCTTATGGTTTGCCTCCCTCCCTCTCCTTTACTATTTTTTCCCTTCCTTTCCCCCATGGTCCTCTGTTAAGTTTCTCCTGATCCACATATGAGAGAAAACATATGGTATCTGTCCTTTTCTACCTGACTTATTTCACTTAGCATAACACCCTGGAATTCCCTCCACGTTGCTACAAATGGCCAGATTTCATTCTTTCTCATTGCCATGTAGTATTCCATTGTATAGATAAACCACATCTTCTTGATCCATTTGTCAGTAGATGGACACTTAGGCTCTCTCCATGATTTGGCTATTGATGAGAGTGCTGCTATGAACATTGGGGTACATGTGCTCCTATGCATCAGCACTCCTGTATCCCTTGGGTAAATTCCTAGCAGTGCTATTACTGGGTCATAGGAGACTTCTATTGTTAATTTTTTGAGGAATCTCCACACTGTTTTCCAGAAGGGCTGCAGCAGTTTACATTCCCACCAACAGTGTAGGAGGGTGCCCGTTTCTCCACATCCTAGCCAGCATCTAGAGTCTCCTGATTTGTTCATTTTAGCCACTCTGACCAGAATAAGGTGGTATCTCAGTGTGGTTTTGATTTGTATTTCCTTGATGATGAGTGATGCTGAGCATCATTTCATGTGTATGTTGGCCCATTAGCTCTAGTTTAAAAACCGTTTCCTGCTTGTAAGCTTGGGAGTGACCATCTCCATATTTTAATAATCATAATCTCTTATCAAACTAGAAAACTATAATATTTGGCTGAACTGAATATGCCCATTGGGCTGCTTCAAATTCAAGTCTATATATTTAGAAGCTTTAATGCAGTGGGGATTGGGAAGGAAGTGGATGGCTGGCCTTCTCATCTAACTTTGAGTTGCATGTGAGGCATGTCTTAGTTATATTTTAAATGGATTCTTGCCTGAGTGCTCCCTGAGGGCTTAAAAATATTTTCATATTTTATAACAATAAATATTCAGGGGGAAGGCTGTCTCTCCTTTAAAAACTTGGGAGGTTCTAAATTGTTTGAACTTCAATTCACAAGGCTAGAGCCACCTTTTTGTCTTAGGTTTTCATTCATTTAGTGTTGGCAATACCCAGGGGATCTGGTGGCTCTGAGGAGGTAGGCCACAGAGTGGGGAGGAAGCATCCAGGCTTGTTTTCACATGTTTCCCTGGTATTCTGCACTCATAGCCTTGTTTGGACAGAAGATAGATGTCTATGCAGCTGCCAGATTTAAATATACAGAAGGCAGAGTTGTGTTAGGTGTTACACAGATCTGCTACATGGGGCAAGGTTGAGCTTGTCGGGCTGGGGCAGAATAACTGAAAAAAATACCCTGGCCTACTTAGAACCACCTTATGGTAAGCTCTATGTAGAATTAAGTTTAACCAAAGCTTCTTGTTTTATTTCCCATACTGGGGCCAGAGGTTACCATAATCATGATTTCTTTTTTTTTTTTTTAATTTTTTTTTTAAATGTTTTATTTATTTCTAGGAGAGAGACAGCATGAGTAGGGGAGGGTCAGAGAGAGAGGGAGTCACAGACTCTGAAACAGGCTCCAGGCTCTGAGCTGGCAGTCAGCACAGAGCCCGACGCGGGGCTCGAACCCACGAACCATGAGATCATGACCTAAGCGAAAGTCGGACGCTTAACCAACTAAGCCACCCAGGCGCCCCAATCATGATTTCTTATAAAGCAACTGGTTCTCAGAATTTTCATCTTAGAGGTTTCTAAATACCTTACTTTTTACTTTCTTATGTCAGTACAGATACAAGGGATGCTGTGTATATTTCCAAAAAAATACATATTAACACTCCATTAAGACCACTTTGGATGAAATTGATTGCTCATAGGTGATCACTAATGTGCATACCCTATGACAAGGTGATGTAATGAACTGTGACCAAAGCCCATGTGTCCATTAGCTGCGGAAGCTCTTATTGCCTGTCACCAAATCCAGTGGCAGAGGAACCACAAATCTTTTGTCCCATACTTAATTTTTAATAGAATCTGATGTCACTCAGAAATTTAGAAACTTCTCACAATGAAAGAGAAGATCTGTTGTCTCATAGGTAACCCAACTCTAGAGGATCTCCAACTAGACTTTAAGTATTTCTTGTGCTGAAGTTTGATTGGTTCTTGAGAAAGTCAAAACTTCTGGGTGGGAGGTGAGTTTACAGAAAGAGTATAAACATGCTCATTCATTACAATTAACTCCCGGATAAAGACCCTCAAGCATGCAGGTATTCTGAAATGAAAGATTGTGTGTGTGTGTGTGTGTGTGTGTGTGTTATTGGGGAAAGTGTTTGTTGTAATGGACTATTTTCACTATTTAATGTGTTTGCTTCTTTGACCTTGACCTCATCCTTCTAGACAGTTCTACTGAACACATAGGAAAAGATGACTAAGGGTAGGAATATTTGATTATAGCATAGTGTATGTCAAGCTAACACTTCTGAATGAGAAAATCAGGTTATTCAGCAGTGTTTTGAAAATACCAAACTTTATGAAGCTAAGAGTGTTGTTTTGGAACTTTTGGTGATGACAACATAGATGTGCTCTTTGTCATTTAACTACCTTCACTTGGGTTTCTTATATGTAATAATCCATGTAACAGATAACACCATGACATACAATAACTGAAGATGATCTTGTCAAACTACCACCTAGATGACATTTTATTTTTTATATATCTATATATGGAATATTCTACAAAGCACGTAATGTATCTTCACAACAGACTTTAAAGGAAAGAGGTCTGAGTTGGGTTGGCAAAAATCAAACGTAGGATATGTGACTTGCATAGACCATGTAAATTGACAGATTTTAGGTACAGACTGAGAACTCAATCAGATATCATCATCTTTACCAAAAACCTTCATTTGCACTCCATTATTGTCTGCTAAGGATAGTGGATCCTGTTACTACAACATCTTTGGTTAGTTGAGAAGGATGATAGGTGGGTGAAAGCAAATCTGGAGAAGTAATTGTTTTTCAGGAAAAAAAAAGTTGTGGGTGAGAAGAAGGGATGTGTCAAGGAATACATTTGCTGGAAAGATGACAAAGGACACAACATTGCCCAGGGAAAAGTCTAAAAGGAGGTTCAAGAAAGGAGACAAGTAGAAAAATGCAGAAGTGAGGCTAATGTTTGGAGAATGGAATATACAATTCTCCGTATTCCTCCCTAACATCTCATTAAGAAAATCTGTATTGGTAACAGACACGTTGGTGTGATTAGATTTTGTCCATGTAATAAGGTCAAACTTCACATGTCCATATATACTAGGTTAAAGATGACATGAAGTGGAATAGTGGTTCATACTGGAGTACCCCACAGCTGGGTTACAGTAGTGTTTTTAAATCATCTTTTTGGGCTGGATTATAAGCTGCTCACAAGTACTTTCTCCATCATTTTATCTCTCATATCTATTTTCATATGAAATGTGACATGTAGTAGGTTCTGACTACATTGTCTGAAACTTTACTGTGTGAAGCTACATGCTACTTGAAACTTTCTTTCTAGCCACACCACAAGGAATGTCCAGAATTAGTATTAGCCCCAGCACCTGAAGAAATGTATTATGCCCAAAGCTTATTTTTATACTTAATTATTATATTTATTTACATCTTACCTTGTCCCAGGAAGAGCTCATGATGAAAGATCCTTTAGATGTTTTTGTTGTTGCTGCTTTGATTTGTTTCTTTGCTTGGATTTTTTTGTAAATAATAAAAATCTATAATTGATGATTTCATAAGTTATAAATTTACTAGAAAGATATTGAGTAGCTTGCAAAATCCATATAAAAGACCAGTAAACTAAACCACACACACAGTTGCAAGCAGAACAAGAGCAACCAGGGCAGGAGAAACCATTCAGCCCAGATATCGGGGTACCAGAGTTAGGATAAATGACCACCAATCATGCTTACAGATCCTGAATCTCGCTGTGGAGAGTAGAAATTCCTGGAGAAACGATCTGATTGGTTGAGCCTAAGTCTTATGCTAACCTATCCATTGGTTTTACTTAGTTGGAGAGAAAAGATGTGGTCAGAGGGGCCTATGAAGTCTCCAAGAATTCCTTCAGCTCCTGTAGCAGAGGGATGACTTATTTACAGTTTCACAATGACTGTAATCAATGGCGAGTTAATTCCAATGAAGGAAATATGAGAGTTTTGGAAAGCACCCATAGATGCTAGGCAGACAGAACAGTAAATATCCACAGCATTTGGGCACCTTCTTCAGTGGTTCTCTCCATTTTTAGGGAACAAAAACTATGAAAGCAGCCCAAACTGCTAACCTTTGTAGCTATAAGCCATACATAAGAGGAAAAATGAGAAGTCAAACACACACACACACAAACACACTCACACACACATGCACACAAATGCCAAAGCCACCAGGACTTGTTGAGGAAGTTTTGCAAAGCAGTTAACACTACCATTTCAGCAAAAGAGGGAATTTCAGATATGAAACAAAGGAAGATGATTCTGGATTGGTTCTTGTTTTCCTTTGTGTTTGTATTGTTTTCCCCAGATGCCTTGAAGCTAAGCTTTCTTTCATTCATCAAAGAAATTGTAGTTTCCACCAAATGGCAATATCCTCTCCCAATTTCCAACAGCTGTCTATCTTAAAGGGGTTATCTAGAGATTTAAGAGTATCTAAAAGACCATTGAATCTTGATTATGAATGGCTAAGAAGAAACCAATACTGAGGAATTGTGAAGACTGGGCTAGTTTAGGAGCCCATCATTTCTATCTGTCACTGACAAGTCACCAGGCCACTGTAATTCAAAATCATTAGTTATGTCTTCTTGGAGCACAATGGTAAAGCAATAGAAAAGCAGCAGGCACTGGAGTGTTTCAGGAGGATAGATTCTTTTTTTCTATGCACTGGTCATATTCTGAGGATCCTACAGATTAAAAAAAAAAAGACACATGCCAGCAATACCACACTAGATTCATACAACCTATTTTCAATATGCAGCAAAGCTGCAAATTTTGCTGATTCAGGATTCTATAGCAGGAAAAGGAATTCTGATAATCTTGTTTTGAGAATATTCTTTAAAAGATTACCAAGAAAGATGGCATTTGTTACTCTTTTGTAGGAAAGGTTGGAAGGCAACTACAGAAAGTTTCCTAAATCTTAGAGAGATAAAAATATAATATGCCAAAGTATCAAACTGAGGCAAAACTGAATTTGTTAAACACACGTTTTGCAAAGCCAAGCCATTGCCTGTTATGCCATATTACACGAATCGCCTGCAAACAGCTTTTCAAATGGGCAGAGCATTTAACAGATCACTGAAAACCTAAATACCAAAGAGTCCACTGAGGTGAGATATATTTAGCTATCCACTGTGCCCATGCCTGCATTCACCATTTTTGCCTGCTGCTATGTCAAGGACTTGTAATGCAGCATTTTAAAAAATACACTTTTTGCAGGTAAAAAAAAATCTTAATGCAAATCTGCATTGGAAGATGCAAACCTCTTTCCTAAAAATGTGCATTATGCCTGGGGGTTAACCTTAGGCTCTGTCAAGAATACATCCTAAATGAGGAAGAAGTAGTTTGTAGGACTAGAGGACTTTGGAACAGTGCCTCATGAAAAACTCCCTCTCCTCCCCCAACCCATTAAACTATATAATTTTGCCTTAAAATACACAACTGCCTATTGAAAAACTTATTTCACAAATGTGCCTCATTTGAATATGAGTGTAAACATGTGTCTAAGGAGGACAGCAAAAGCAACTCCCGGAAGGGTGACCTTGGAACATTCCAGAAACATGATAGTCCTTACACTGGTTCTGATCCAGATGTCATTGAGAAACAGGATTGGGGAAACAGGTCTTTGGCAAGATTCCATTTACTCTGCTATCAAATATCTCTGTTCCCTCCAACTAGATGTAGTTTCAGCACACCAGTCATATTTCAATATTGGGTAGACAGATGAACTTTTTCCATCCAATCACTAATATTGATTCCCTCTCACAAAAATGAAACTTTGAGTTGCCTTGGCACTGAATATGCTATCCATATGCAAAATTAAAGGCAGAGAATTAACAGGTGCTCCAATCAAATGTTTCTAGAAGAGATTCAATAATGGACTATGTTCCATTATTTTTCTCCTCTACGTGCAATGAAATAACTTCTGTTTGAGTACAAATATTCTCTCCAAGTTAATGATTTCTGTTCCCAGTAGATGGAGTAGGGGATATTACCTAAATATTATATGTATATTTCTACTTTGTTAAGTCAAAACTTTGTGCTGATCCAAAGAGCATAAAACAATATTTTTAGAGTACCCTGTCAATTTTCCAAACTGGGCTGTGAATGTAATGTCAAATGGATATGAGGTACCATAACATATGTGGCCACATATCTTGCTAAAATCCACTAATAATTACTACACGGAACATGGCACTGCAGACTTGCTTATTTATTTGGCAAATTAGCATCAGAATGTTTAGAGATATATATTTTTAATATTAATACATTAGAATGAAAGATGCTTTTGGAAAAGTTTTGAATAATGGGTATTTTATATGGAGCTATTGTAATAAGTGCTTTTATATCAGAAAGGTATATCTTTCTGGTAGTGTTCTCTGAGAACTATGAACTCTAAGGTACTTGTTTTCATGGGAATGTTCAAGGTTATCCTAGATGACACAGAAAGGAAAGAGAATGGAATGACAGAGGACAAGCTTGCTGAACCCCAAGATTTTTCCACTCTAGTATGATGATTATGTTCATTATAAAAAGCTATGACTGTTTCTCAATAATCAGAAATGTCTCTCCCCACTACGTGCATTGGCATTATATACACGGCCTTAACCCACTTTAGATCTACATAAAATATAGACTCATAAAACAGGTCAAGAAGTTTGAGAAGGGTCGGGGCTGACTAATCCTCTGTAAGAATGTTACCTGGTTATAATAAAAGTTAAGTATCATATGAATATCTCTCACATAAACTATTGGGTTTATTTGTTTGTTTGTTAAGCAATTACCTGGGAGCAGGCTTTGGAAGTCCACATGATTGGTTCTGTAAATCGGATACTATTCCTGTTTTCTATTCTATTAGATACTCTGACTGTCACCTTGCATGAAAAATTCACTTAAGGTAAATGTAACAACAGACCAGAGGTAAGGCTTAGTGGACTTTATGGCTTACATCAGGTGACCAGAAATCCTCCTATCTCAAGGTCTGACATGGGAACGTTCAGAGTTTACCCTCAAGTGTAGCCTGAATTTGTACACCCTGTTAATGCCAATATCAGAGCTTTTCTAAATATTTTTGCTCATCTGTATATTTTTAATATTATTCTCAGTGAGAACTCATTCCTAATATTAATCATGGTATTTAATGGGATACTAATTTGGCAACATTTTTTTTTCCTTTTCTGACAATCACCAACCTACTTAGTAAAGCATCATTATTAATCTAGATATGGGTAAGAGAATCCCATTCTAGAGTTTTGGGTTTTTTTAATTAGAATGCTAGATATATATTCCTGAAGTGTGAATTCCTGATTAGAGCAGCCATCTGCATGTGGGTTATAACTTAACCAATTAATAAACCCATAATAGCATAACAAAGAGGACTATGTTGAAATATTCTAAAGTAAATCCATTCATCTCACTGACAGCACACAGTTCTTGCCACTCTGGCTCCATGCATAATGGAAGGCCAGTAACATTTTCGCACTCTTGGTTCCATAGACTGCGTAGGGTCTAGGTATCATAGTAATTCATTATCTTTCCTAATCTCTTAATCCCTATAAACAATTCAGGTGCTAACTCTGCACAAGGCAATGCTCAAGAGCACAGCTGGATCCAAACATGGATTAAAATCTTGCTTCTTCAGGGTGCCTGGGTGGCTCAGTCGGTTAAGTGTCTGACTTGAACTCAGCTCATGATCTCACAGGTCGTGAGTTCCGAGCCCCGCATCGGGCTCTGTGTTGACAGCTCAGAGCCTGGAGCCTGCTTTAGATTCTGTGTGTGTGTCTCTCTCTGCCTCTCCCCACTCATGCTCTGTCTCTATCTCTATCTCTCTCTCAAAAATAAATAAACATTAAAAATAAATAAATAAATAATAAATAAACAAAATAAAATCTTCCTTCTTCAAACTGTTGAAGTTAAAGATAGATAAAACTTTCATTGCATTGTATGCGTGTATTACTAATAATTCCTAGTACTAATGAGGCCTTTGAGGTTGTATATCATTATGTCATTTCTCTCTGATTAAACCAAGGATAATGTCTTATACCCATTGGCATGTACCATTTTATGAGTACTATGCTCACAGTGACTAATCAACAGATACTTGTTTAAGGCGGCTAAACCATGATGGTAACTCAATGCCTCACTTCTTAGAGTAGAGTTGCATAGACATTCTTGTTTGCTTACAATTAAATGAAGACGAAGTGTAAGTATTACTACTAAATAGCTGTGTGTCCTGGGCATCACTCTTACTCTCTATGAACCTCCAATTTCTCATATGCAAATAAGGAATGAGAGCCTCATAGTTACTGTAAAGCTTAAAACATAAGACATAACATTCCTATGACATGCTTCAGTCATAGAATTCACTCAAAACTGTAAGCAAAATGAATTATCTAACCAGTGAGAATTTCATTTTACACTTTTTTCTTCCCTGGCAGTACAGTATAATAAACATCATTGAAATGCTGCATTGGAGTACAGAATTGACTCATGAATATAAACTGATTACATCATATCAGTCTTGCATACATATAGGCTTTTTTAAGGGCATTATCTTGTCCCACAGAACATCAAAGTAACTATAATTATTATTTATTTTTAATAACATTTTGGCATACTTTGTTTAGATTAATTTTATAAATTTTATGTACTCAAAAACATTATCTTGTGTCCTTATCATTAATAAACAATTGTGAAAATGAGTCACTATCTTTACTAAATTAATGGAGTTTTGCTTTTAATCCATAGAAGTTCGACTGAATTCTACTGAACTAATATGGAATCCTTGGTCTTGTATTGACAATATTGAAAAAAAATTTTGAAAGATATTTTTGTGTATCTATTGTGTTTTAGATATTAGAAGTCTGTTATCTCATTTAATCCTCATTTTAGCCCTTTAAGGAAGGTATTACTATATCCATTGTATAGATGAGAAAGTGAACATCATAGGTTTTGTATCCTTATTTCACACATTGCAACTTATTGTAATCAGAGATCTACTGTAATCTATCTACTGAAAGTTCACCAGCAAATGTCATTCGTAACTTCCTTATTTATAAATGCAATGAGAATTTTGAGTTCTAATCTTACTTGACCTTGCAAAATTTTTATACTGTGATCATTTCCTTTGGAAAATTGTTTCTGATTTTTTTTTCCTTAACATCATTCATTCCTGGATTCCCTTCTACATCATTGGTCATTGTTTCATAATTTACTTTATGTATTCTTCTCTCTCTATCTTTTACATATTAGAATTCCACAGGGACAGAGATCTATCCTTATTCCTCTTTCTCTCTCTCTCTCTCTCTCTCTCTCTCTCTCCCTCTATTGGAACTAAATATTTCACAGTTAAATAACACTTCAAGCTAAATATATCCAATTGAATTCTTCCTTCTTCTTCATAAAACAGTCTCTCACCCCTAACTTTAAAATCATTGTCTCACTTTCTCTCTCTCTCTCTCTTTCTCTCTGTTTCCTTTAAAGTCTATCCTCTTTTTCTAGGTCCTACTTCAGTAAAATGCACCACTATCCATCTGATTTTTCCCCAACAGAAGTTTCAGCCCATAAATATAAGCATTGGCCAAAGTCCAACTCCATTTTCTCACCTAATATCATACAAATCATTGCCTCCTCTCCATCTTGACTGCTACATTTAGCCACCAGAAAACCTTCCAAAAGATTGCTTCCCTGCTTAAACTCTTTCACTGCTTTCCCCAAATCTTCAGGACAAAATTGTTAGTAACAAATATACTCATGGTCCCTAAACTTGCTTAATTACAAGAAACAAATGTGTTCTTTTTAATGTCCAGGGACCTCTGAGTTGTACCTTGGGAGTCTACCAGTAACTCTGGGAGAGGAGTGGGTTTCTGTGAATCTATAATTTTTAACAAGCCCCTTGAATTCTATTGAACCAATAAATTTGAGAAATAATAGTATATAAATCCTTTTGTAATCTGGTAGCTCCCCAATATTTACTTAAATACTACTAATATTTAACAATCACTAATATCTAGCAACATGTCTTGCATTTTTCTGGATTATTTAATGAATAAACTTGTTGGATGAGATTTAAACATAGAATCTGGGTTCTGACTCCAAGGGCATCATTTTTATCACACATTAATCATAGTAATAGAAGCTAAAAGGAAAATACATCTGAGAGGGACCACTTACAGCTATGAATGAAAGAACATGCTGTATGAGATGCATACTTCCAATAGCCAGAGGAAGTCTGACTATGGAGGTGATATTTAAATGAAATGATGAAAATATACCACTATGTGAAGAACTGTTTGGAAAATATTGGGGGTAGAGGAAATGTCTAGGTCAGGATCTGGAAGCTAAGAGAGCTTAGCATGTGTTCAGGAAATCAGAGAGGGCCAGTATGTCTGGAGCTTCCTGAGCAAGGAAAGAGGTAATCTGACATTACGATAGAAGAAAAAGAAAGGTTCAGAATATCCACATCCCACTAAGTACAAATGAAAAATGATTAAATAAAAGACTAGGCATTTTTGACTATTTCATTTACTTACTAAGTCATCCATTTAGGGCAAAGATTTTTATGTCAATGTTTCATAGTGGGATAGCTCACACTCTGGCTACTATTAAGAAACTATACATAAAGAATCGCTTTTATATTTGTACTAGGAAAAGGAATCTTTGCTTAATACTTATTATTCTGTGATTTCATTTCTTTGTGTTCTTTTGTTGTGGTGTGCATAGCATTTGTTATATAATACTCAATTTGTCATTCTGATAAAAAAATATATACCAATAATGGGATTTTCCTAGTATGATAAGGGGATAATATAATAAGGGGATATTTGTCTATGTATTATCTGAAATATCTTATATGATATAATGTTATTAAAATAAGGTTATTATTTCATGAAAACATCAAATGTAGAAAATCACTGAATGCCAAGATCAATAAGTTACTAGAAGAGCAATAATGAAGTAAAATGAGAGCTTCTCCTTGAAAATAAAGATTTCCAAATCACAATGAAATAATCTTACAACACATGGTTAAGAATCTACCAAAAGAGAAACTCTCTTCACATTAAGGAGGTTTGACAAAGATATCGGTGCTTATATTTCATCAGAATTGGAGATGAAGCCTCATCATGATGGTTATAATTTTTGCAGTGATAAGAAGTCTCAGCTTTTGTGAGCGTGACTTTATAGTCCGTGTAAGGAAGAGAATGGTTTCATGGGTCACAGGCAGAGACAGAGAGAAGAGCAAGATATTATATTAAAGTAAAGATTTATCCAGAAATCACACTTTGTAATGAAAAAAAACTATTTCTAACAAATATATTTTAAAATATAATATACAGTATCTATCTCAGGAGGTTAAATTTTCAAAGGTAAATTTTATACCAGGAGTACTGAGCAATTCTTTTAGTATTCACAAGTGTTCTACTATAACACAATTTATTTAAGACTATGACACATCAACATAATTTGTAAACGTTGACTGTATAGCTTTCAAACAACTTGGTGAGAAAAAAAATCCATTACAGACACACTTATTTTTCATATCTGTAACATTCTTTAAATATGGGAACCACCTGAAAAGAATAAGAAAGTTAAATCTTTTAAAGTCCTCTATTTGTTTAGTTAAGAAAACCAGTGGGACTCTATTATAGTTAAATACTTTTAGAGTCAATTTTTAATCGGACCTTCCATATTGGAGGAGAATTACTTAATTCATCAGAAGAAGAAAAAAGAATCAATCAACAGGGAATTTTTTTTATAGTATTATGGAGTCTTCAGCATTGGGCTGGATATTACGAAAAAAAAAAGAGGATATATAAGATTGAATCACTGCCTTCAAGGAAGTAAGTTTAATTGGGGAATCGCATAT